>NC_090258.1:32433381-32503381 GCF_037325665.1 Littorina saxatilis
GATCTAAATTTAGATCAGGTAGATCACCACATCATGCACAAAAAGACACGTCACTGCAAACTATGTCAGACATCATCATGAGTTTGTGTAAAACAAAATGGAGGCCGGAATCACTCATTTGAATCGAACTCAGACCAAACACCACGTAATAACTAGGTTAATTTATGCACTCGCGTGAACAAGAAACTGTCGAGCTTCACAGATGTCGTCGTTGGGTAGTTTTGGGTTTGTTTTACTACTATAGGAGGATTTTTGAACTGTAAATGCACTCAGCTGCAACAAAAACGCAAAACTAAGGCTGTGAGCTGCATTGTGCCTTTAAACTTGAAGAATAGTCAAGGAATAACTTGGTTTTCTTGTTAATTCTTGAAGTGACTTATTAAAATGAATGAAAACATTGTGGATGGATATAGACTGCTGTTGCTATGGAATCTAGCATTAACAGCGCCATATGGGATTTCTAGAAAACAGTTTTACAGCAACATCATACATCAGAAATTCATAATATTTAAGGATACACATGTATTATATCTACAATCATAAAGAACGTGTTTTTTGTTAAAAACTACAGTTGAATTTAAATTAATTATTGTAATGAATATGCAGTAAGAAATTCGTTCATCCTCATGACAAAAGATATCAAAATTCAACTGTAGTCTGTTGTCAAAAATTGTTCTATATGATTGTAGATTGATACATATGTGTATCTTTGTGCCAAATATTAGGAATTTCTGATGTATGATGTCGCTGTTAAACAGTTTGCTAAAAATCCAATGTAACGACTGTTTCCAACGGCACTCTACGTCGATCAGTATTCCCAATTCTCCGAAAGCGGCGTATGGCTGCCTAAATGGCGGGGTAAAAAGGATCATACACGTAAAAAAACACGAGTGTACATGGGAGTTTCAGCCCACGAACGCAGAAGTATTCACAATTGTTTTATTTATTTTTATGCAGAAAACCAGGTTATTCCATGTATTTTCCGAATTCAATTTTACTGCCGCACATTTCCTTAAAGGCACAGTGCAGCTCACAGCCTTCGTTTTGCGTTTTTGTTGCAGCTGAGTGCATTTACAGTTCAAAAATCCTCCTATGGTAGTAAAACAAACCCAAAACTACCCAACGACGACATCTGTGAAGCTCGACAGTTTCTTGTTCACGCGAGTGCATATATTAACCTAGTTATTACGTGGTGTTTGGTCGGAGTTCGATTCAACTGAGTGATTTCGGCATCCATTTTGTTTTACACAAACTCATGATGATGTCTGACATAGTTTGCTAGTGACGTGTCTTTTTGTGCATGATGTGGTGATCTACCTGATCTAAATTTAGATCCAAAAATAGGTCAAGACCAGCTGGGTCTGAGTACGAAATTAATACGTAAAAAAATCGCAGTTCTTGACTCTTTGGGTGCAAGTCAATGAAACTTGGTAGTTCTTCTAACGGATAGCTGCCTGAGGTATGACTAAAAGCCCCAGGGGCTCTGTGCACCTGGATTTGACAAGTTCAGTACCTTTAAGAAAATTTAAGATTTACTGAACTTTGACCCAGCAGTTTTTGTAAGTGGACAGGCCTTAGTTTTATTTCGGTGGCATAATTCAATGCGCTTCGTCAAAATGTCTTGAACTGAAAACAAAAGCAGACGCAAGTCTTATGGTCAGTTGGAGTTGTCTCCCGTACTCCTAACTTGAATGTGCTGCAGACAGGTGTACCCAAACAGCTCATATCACAAACGGTTTGGAATTCCCAAAAACGCAAGATCCGCACTGCACAACTTCAGTTCAGCTCTCGGTCTCTTTTTGAAAATGTGTATCTTGAGAGAAAAATATAGAATATTGCACCGTCCAAAGGAATGGAGTTCTTACGGGACAATGACAGCGCTCAGTTCAAAACGATAGGACAACTTTTTAAATGAGGCAGGGCCGGAATACTGGGGGGGGGGGGGGGGGGGGGGGGGTTATGGGGGTTGCGCAACCCCCCCCCCCCCCTTAGCCTAAACATGTACCTCACTCATTTAAAACATTTTTTATGATTGTTTATTTTATGCCGTTTCATGCAAGGAGCGACCATTTTCCTATCTCAGAATATGACCTACCCATCAGCTTCAGGGGGCTTCGCCCCCTGATCCCCACAATATAGGGGCTCTGCCCCTTGACCCCGCCAAGGGGAACATCCCCCTGGACCACCACTGGCAAACCCTCCCCCACCCCTCCTCTTAGCCTAGTCCGGCCCTGTGAGGCGTAGCGGGCCTTTAAAACATTGACAAAAATGTACAATAGCAACAAGTTGTAATGCTCAATACAACCAATACTGAGTGGACATTTACAATACTGGGAAACAGTTCTTTTTGTCCGGTGATCCTCTGCGGCTGTTGCTGTAGTTTCCCCATCGATCATAGCTGGACTTGGATAGCACTGCTTTTCATCCACATTCACTGGCCAGGTCTTCGTCATCTTCAGTCACTACTGACAAATGAATGAGAAAGGAACGGATCTTAAACACAACGACAAGAACAAGTCTAAGTATGAGTATAAAGGAATAAGTTGTGTACTGTTTGTAACTGACACACATGTATATATACACACACTAAACCCACATAAATGCCAAGAGCTTAAATATTCTTTTTCCCTGGTAGACAAGTTCAAATAAAATCCCCCGACTCCCCCCCCCCCCCCCCCCTACTGCGTCTGATTTTTGTTGGAACCCCAAAGACAGTGATTAAGTGGATTTCCATTATAGTCAAGGCTGTTTTCAATGTAAAGCCCTGTCCAGACTTGGCCGCCGTTTTACGCTCTATGCGCCGCAGGCCGTTTTGTGCGTCGCGCGGGATTTGCCGAGTGGCCACACATCGACGATTCTTTTCACAACGCGGTATCAGCTGACAAGAAGGTTCAGTTGCATTCGACTGCCGCGCCGCGAGCAGCTGACGTCATCGCTCTGGTTTGCTCTGATTGGTCAAATTTCCGTCGTTCTATGTCTGTGTCATAGAAATTAGAACACGCGCTATTCTTCTGCAAATAACGCTTCGCGATCATAGCACGACGCGGTGCGCCGTTTTGAGCATAAGTCAAATGTGGACAGGGTCGGCCGGGAGTGTCTGGACGGGCCTTAACTTGTAAGCTACAGAACATGTAGTGATGTACACACATACAACTTTAACTTGTCTACATTGTATACATGTCTGTCACCATATTTGAATACATTCAGTTCACTAATTCAGTCAAAATTTCACTGAATGTAAAACGACATATTATTCTAGAAAGATATCAATGCCACTGTCCTACATTATCATAGGAATCATGTGACAGTGTGTCAAGTTCTATTATTATTTTCCTTTTAAAGTTTTACGCTCTCTGTGCTCTACACACATGCATAATATACATGTTATACATACTCAAAAAAGGAAAATAATAATAGAACTTGACACACAGTTTCATTGAGATAATTATATCCTGACAGTGACAGTGTTTACTGCAATGCATTTTGTTTTAATCAAACATACACACTGAAAGTCATGCGCTTCTAGTATATTAGTAATGGTTCCAATACGGGAGGAAGTGATCACCATACTGGTGAAATAAGGCTAAGAGCTTGCGGTTTGGAGTCTAAGTCAGTAGGTGTTCATTATTTTATTATTATCCCTGAACCTGAATTATAAAAAAACACCACTCTCTCACAGTCTTGCTCACAGTCACACACGCACACCTCCACATGAGTTATTCTGACCAGAACTTGAGAATGAGAGAGAGGGGAAGGAAAAAACACACTGTATGTCATAACACTGACACTGACAGTTGTACATAATAAAACCTTTTACCTGATTCGTCGCTGGCCATGCAGCAATCGGTTGGCTTTTTCAGCTGAGAGGAGACCTGCAATAAAATAATAGATGAAGTACCAATCATGGGAACATCACTTTCAAAATGGTGAGTACTAGCAGAGCAGTAGAACCATTGATTGCCTTTCAAAGAAACGCACTGTAACCAGCCAGCCTGGGTAAGTCAGCAATTTGATTCTTGAACTAGCCTCCAACCTGCTTGCAATTATATTCCGAGAAGGTTATCTATTTTTAATTCTAGCATTAAAACATTTGACCAGCACTAGCTTTGATTTTTTATTCACTGTCTTGGAAGTTGGATTCAATCTTAAAAAAAAGGATTTTTAAAATATTATGACTCATGCATCTCGAATTGGGTCAAAAAGAGGTTGCAAAAACGTGGCAGTGGTACTCTTCTTCTTCTCCACATTAATGAGGAAATCCCTGTACAGGGCAACTATCTTCGTACCTGACGTAAGGCAAGGATACATACATACACGTACAGGTACATGCATCCAATGTTGTTGTCAGTGAGACTGACACTGACACTGACACTGTCAGTGACAGTGAGCGGAGTGACACATGTTGCAAAACATACTCGCAAAGACCCAATATAAGTATAAAACGAAACATATGCAACGGTTCGCCCGTCCCAATTCTCTCGCATTAGCAAACATCATTGGAGATTCTTTCCGAATTGATCACCTTCGCTCCTTGCCTTGGACTGCCATTTTGTAACTTGACTAAAAACCGAAACGCTATAGGTCTGACAAACCACGCTCAACGTCCAAAATAACTTGAGGAGGAAAAAAAAAGAGCCCACAATCTTTTTGGGGGCAAAAACGTTGTTTTGAAATCTCCGAAGCTGCTTGCAAAGTCAAAGATGACGCAGAGATCTGTACAGTATCTCCCTGGATGACGCAAGGATAGTGTTCGACTCGGCTCTTTGACTTGGCTTCCGATTACGTTCATAGTTACTCGGAACCAGCCTTCGGGATTGAAAGCCCGCAACTGACGTGTGAAAAATTTTTTCGCGTCCAGGCGTGCTAATTCACCGTCCCCGTGTGTCCCCGTGTGTCCCCGCGTGTCTCCGCGTGTTTTAGATAGTGTCTAAAACACGCGGGGACACGCGAGGACAGTTTTACTGTACGCGGGGACGGTTAAATAGCACGCGGGGACGTTATTTTATAACATTCTGACAAAACAAAAAAACCAAAAACAAAAATATATTAATTAAATTTTTTTTTTTTTCAAATACATAAAGGATAGTCAGAATGTTAAATAGCACGCGGGGACGTTATTTTATAACATTCTGACCCCAAAAAAAAAATATTAATTAAATTTTTTTATTTTTTTATATACATAAAGGATAGTGAGAATGTTATTATATAACGTCCCGGCGTGCTAATTCACCGTCTCCGTGTGTCCCCGTGTGTCCCCGCGTGTCCCCGCGTGTTTTAGCCACACCGTTTTTTCGATCGTTGTCTTTATGTCTCTGTGGTGAAAGCAATGCGATGTTGTGCCAAAAGAAAAAAAATCAATATTTATGCATTATGATTTATGCATGGGCATTAACTGTTTTCTTATCTAATTTTATTGTGTTTAAACTTCTTATCTTGTCTTGTCTTGCCTTGTCTTGTCCATTGTCTTGCCTTATCTTGTCTTGTCTTGTCAGGCTTGTCTTGTCTTGTCTTGTCTTGTCTTGTCAGGCTTGTCTTGTCTTGTCTTGTCGGAATACCTTTAACTCGACTCTTTTCATCGTTCAACAGGAGCTTTGTCCCAGACCACACCAACCGGAGAATTTTTCGACTGTCGCCGCAAAGGCATTACCTGTGACAATGGTGCCTGTGACACGGCTGTGGCCACCGCTGGCAGAGCGTGTACCTGTGATGCCAACTTCGCATCCATTGTGACCTACCACTGTGTTGCTGATGATATAGGTAAGGAATTAATTATATACAGGGTGACCCAAAGAAATGCCACCCTCTTAAATGCTAATAACTCCCTCATGCGTGCAGCCAATGACTTCATATTTAGTGTACAGTGGCTTGTGGTGTGGGATGATAAGCGCACGAAGTTTCAAGTTTGTATGGTGAATAGTTTGAATCTAATGCTCTTTCGAAAGTGTATTACAAATTTGGGATTAACTCAAAAATACTTGACATAATAATTATGTATATATTTAATATCGTTTGTCTTCAACAGATCTTGTGTTTTTGCTAATTCATAGTTTATCAGTAATCAGTAGAAATGATTTATCAGTAGTCACGTGACTTGTGACTGCTGATCACTTCCTCTGTGCATACATACAGTTTGTTAATGTTATGGTTAACTTAACTCTTATTTAAGAAAGAATGTATGTATTGATGGTGTATCGGTGAAGGAGGAGAATGCTCAGAAAGAAATTCAGATAGGATTCAAAAGTAATCCCACTCCATCCAACAACCCCCCCCCCCCCCCCCCATTAAGTTGCTTTATACTATAACACTCATCGTAAACATACAACTGGATTCCGGTAGTAAGAGTTATTTCTAATAAGCTGACTGTTACTGTGTTAGCAAATGATAACAGACATGTCGAGAAAAAAGATATCAAGCATGAGCCTTTTAGGCGAATGCTGATATCGTTTGTGAGACATGTCTGTTATCATTTGCTAACAGTCAGCATATTAGAAATAACGGTTTTATTACCGTTTAAATCGACCAAAAGAAATTTCGAAGCGACCCCGCGAATTAGACGGAACAGCCGCAATGGGAACTTGAGCGCTCCTACCTGATTATGCCTGTCAGTCAAAGAATTCTCGTGACCTGGGTCAGCCAATCAGAGTAACACACCTGACGTGATGAATATTCACAGGTCAAATGCGTTTGACACACAACAATCTCACAAGATGCGTTTCGGTTGCTTAGCTTTTTCTTGTTGAACATCTGGAGAGCGACAGATTTAGAACCGACTCCAGACGGATGGGAAATGACGTAAAGATACATTTGACGTAAAGCGAGTGACGCAATTTCACTTGATTTTTCCGAACTTAGATAATTTAGATTTCAAGTGAGCGGGTCCCATTGCACACTCAGAGGATGGGCGGTGCCTTGCTGTTCCGTAAAGCACCCACCGACAAAACTCGCTTTTCGGTATTTTTTAGATAAAGAGAGCATCTGACAGCATTTTGAAGTGTCATTCTTTAGAATAAATCACGCTGATATTGTTGATTTAAATTGTTACTGTGTCTTGTTAATTTTTAGCTTGATAAACAAAAAGGGTTCCTGCCTGAACGTTATAACATTTAGAGGGTCACCTAGAATCCGCCCTGATTGGTCAAAAAGCCATATGGGGCACCGAATTGGGAATAACTTTTGATATAAGCCTTCAACTGTTTTGCCAATGACTTCGGGGACAAAGTACATGTCACTGGTTTTGTGCGTTTCTACGTTGTTTGTTTGCTTGTTTGCTTGTTTATGTGTTGGTTTGTTCGATGATACGTTATTTACATTGTTTTTTTTGGTACTTTTAGACGGCATGTCCTGCACTGACACTAACTTCTGTCAAAATGACGGCGAGTGTCGCGATGTAGGAGGAGAAAAAATGTGTTTCTGTCCACAACTCTACACAGGCATAAAGTGCGAAGTGCCGAGAAGTAAGTTTTGGTACAAGTTAAGCATCTGAAATCTATTAAATGCAACTGTGTGTGTGCGGGAGTGTGTATGTGTGAGTGTGTGTGTGTGTGCGTGCGTGCGTGTGTGTGTGCGTGCGTGCCTGTGTTTGTGTGTGTGTGTGTTTGTATGTGTGTGTGTGTGTGTGTGGTTGATGCTGTCTGTTTGTGGACACCCTACCTCGGTGATGGCAGGAGGCGAGATGGTGTGCATGCACACTGTCAGGGAGCCACATATGTGCATCTCGGATTTACCTTTGATTAATTGATTTATTTCTCATATTATGAAAATCTCCTTATTTTAATTCATCCCATGTAGTCCAAGGCCAATGCAGCGCCTGCTGCTCATTTGTAGCAAGCACATTATGCCAGTGACATTAGTGTTTCTGAATTTCCCTTATCAGCAGAATAAGTGAATGAAAACAATTCAACAATAAAATACATGAATGTAAAACCCACTCTATCAAAGGGAGGTAATGCTTGCACGCAAACATTATCATTCTCTTACGGTTATAATCTGCTAACTCATGTTAGCGAATGGACTGATACGTATAGAAGCATCCGCCGAGTGTTCTTGTTATGTCAATATGTGTAAATGCGGGGTCTTAAATCAATATGAACCACTTTCATGTAACTCAATTCATTTCATGGATCTGATGTTATAGTGACATCTTCTCAACTTGTTCTTTGCACGTGCAGTTGAGCTGACTTGCGGTCCCACTGCGATGACAGTGACAGTGAGGCCGCACGGGACATTCGGCGGAGCAATGTATGCTAAGGGGAAAGCCTCGGACCCCGATTGTGTGCTGACCGCCTCTGGACTGATTATGTCAAAGCCTTTGATTATCCCCGGGAGCGCAGAGCAACTTGTGTGTGGTGCAGAGTAATCTTGTAAGTGTTGGAATAGAGATGGTAGTGGTGGCGGCAATGGGTGGTGCTGTGTTGTTTTGGTAGTGTTGATTGTGATGGTGGCGGTGGTGGTGGTGCTTCTGATACTACGCCGACGACGACGACGATGATGATGATGATGATGATGGTGGTGGTGACGACTACGACTACGATGATGATGATGACACACACACACACACACACACACACACACACATACGGACGAGGAGCACCTTAGGTACCGGTCATACGCAGACGGATCTGTGTGACTTCTGTACGTACGAAATCCACATTAGGTACCGTTTGGCTATACACAGTGTGTAACCCGTACGGACGAAGGCGTTAAGTACCTGTTTCCTATACACACTGATGGTTGTGTATAGTGTCAGTAAAGTGTGAATAGGTGAGGATGGAACTTTAACCGTCGATCACTTTACATGTATAACCTCAATTAATATGTTGCATGTTTTGCTTTTGATTTGTATGTTCCTTACTTTGTCATTTTGTTGTTTATGTTTATTTGCTTGTTTGCTTACTTGTCGATTGTTTGCTGGTTCGTTCGTTTACTTTGTTTATTTGTCATGTTGCTTTACTTGTTTATCATTTATTAGACATTTGTATTAGAAGAAAGGACCGGTTGTAAGAAAAGGCGTCACCTTAAACCTCTATCCTTGAAAAATAAAGTTCCATCATCATCATTATCATCTCTCTCTCTCTCTCTCTCTCTCTCTCTCTCTCTCTCTCTCTCTCTCTCTCTCTCTCTCTCTCTCTCTCTCTCTCTCTCTCTCTCTCTCTCTCTCTCTCTCTCTCTCTCTCTCTTTACATTTAGTCAAGTTTTGTCTGTGCCGGTGTGCGTGCGCGTGTGTAGAGCGATTCAGAGTAAACTACTGGACCGATCTTTATGAAATTTGACATGAGAGTTCCTGGGTATGATATCCCCGGATTTTTTTTTCTTTTTTTCGATAAATGTCTTTGATGACGTCATATCCGGCTTTTTGTAAAAGTTGAAGCGGCACTGTCACACCCTCATTTTTGAATCAAATTGATTGAAATTTTGGCCAAGCAATCTTCGACAAAGGTCGGACTTCGGTTTTGTATTTAAGCTTGGTGGCTTAAAAATGTATTAATGACTTTGGTCATTACAAATCTGAAAATTGTAAATAATTGTTTTTTTTTATAAAACGATCCAAATTTACGTTCATCTTATTCTTCATTATTTTCTGATTCCAAAAACATATAAATATGTTATATTCGGATTAAAAACAAGCTCTCAAAATTAAAAATATAAAAAAATTCTGATCAAAATCAAATTTCCGAAATCGATTAAAAAACAATTTCATCTTATTCCTTGTCGGTTCCTGATTCCAAAAACATAATAGATATGATATGTTTGGATTAAAAACACGCTCAGAAAGTTAAAACGAAGAGAGGTACAGAAAAGCCTGCTATGCAGCACAGCGAAACCATCACCGCGCTAAACAGTCTCGTTAGTTTCACTGGGTTTTGCGCGAGCGGCGGACTACGGTCACTGTGAAAAAATGCAGTGCGTTCAGTTTCATTCTGTGAGTTCCACAGCTTGACTAAAATGTAGTAATTTCGCCTTACGCGACTTGTTTTTTTGTTTGTTTTTTAAATTGGAGAAAACCGGTTTCTTTTTTTTCTTTTTTTGTGTGTGTGGTTTGCATGGTTGTTTATACAAAAAGCAATTGAGGAGCCATAGATGGTTACTTTTTTTTCTCCTTTTTTTTCTTTTTTTGTTTTTCTTATTCTCGTCCATCCGCTCCCTCCCACCCCCCTCATAATATTCACAAACGTCATATATCACTTCACCTCATCTCGACGTATACATTACTCACAATCTTCTAATGTACATTTTATTTTCCAATAATGATACTATTCAAATCGTATCTATCACCATACTAATATTTACTAATACACATTTTTGCAATCAAAATAATGTGATTAAGTACCTTATTATTTTGGCATATATTACTAGGTTGATAACCAAACAAGACATCGTGTTCTGAGAGGTGCACATTTGATCCTGTATTTCTAAAAATATAATGGACAACATTTTCCCAAAAGCTCGTCAACTTCTCACATTGACAAAAAAAGTGTTCAACATAATCAATGTGTTTACAAAATGTACTTAATTTTGTTTCTCTAATTTTCATTTTATTTAATATATTCGTGGGATAAATATTATGTAATATTTTTCATTGTAACAATCGCAATCTTTCTTCTTTTGTACATTTGCTTGCTAACAGCCAATGACTGTGATCTAGTTTAACCTGATATTTATGTAACCAAAATGTAGCAGCGCAAGGCTCGCTCGCTTTAGACTGGACTATCAGCATGCGAATCTTTCTCGCGGAGGGGTTAATGATCACAGGGTTCCGTGTGTCAAGGTCATTATTGTGTTCGCCTGCTCGCGGGCTGGCTGTGTTTTTGCGAAGTGCAAGCGCTCGCACAGCAGTCTTCACTGCGCGGTACTAAAAAAATCTAGAGGGACTGTATCCTTTCTTTGTGCACAGCTGGTTAAAAGGAATCATATCTCCGTTAACCCAAATATCTTTCACCATATCTAAATGCGCTTCTATCCATTTTTTTAAATATAAGCATTTATTTTTATAAACCACTTTTATATTGTTCCACAAACATTGATCGCCAAAGCGATCTTCTCTCTCATAAATCAATGCTTTATTATGGATTCATTTTAAGAGAACTTCTGTCTAAAAGTTTGATCGAATGCATTCAATACCTTGGTTTTAGTAGTGTTGTGGCTTTAAAACAAAGTAAATTTCTTCCCAATACCTGATAAAGACTTAACGGAATCGTTGTCCACGGTTCATGTTTTTGTTGTTGAAGTTTTGCTGCCCATGTCAGTAAAAAAGAAGTCTGCATATCGTGGACGTTTATCATGTTAATACCACCTTCTTCCACCACATTACACAATACATTTCGTTTAACTTTTTCAAAGGCTTTTGTATTTGAATACTTCCTTTTCCAGAGAAACCTGAACAAAATAGTATTCAACTGATCGAGAACTTTAACAGGGGCAAGAAGCGCCTGCATAACGTAAACAAATTGTGAAACTAAGAAGGACTTAATAATACATAATTTGCCGCTTATACTTAAATTTCTTCTTGACCATCTGCAAATGATTTGTTCAACTTTTTCAAGTCTTTTTGGACCAATTTTCCATAATTTCAGAGGCAGGGATGTCATTTTTAAAACTGACTAATTCCCATGATTTTAACCTGGGTATTCCATTTAATATCGCAATATTTCTCTTGACAGTTTTTACGCGATCCCTACCACATTGCTTCCGTTTCACTTTTATTTAATTTTAAGCGAGATATATTGGAAAAATCATCAATAATTTTCAAAACCGTTTCCATGTCGTTTTTATCTTGAAGTAAAACAGTTATGTCATCGGCGTACATAGCCAGTTTCAAGATACGCGATGTTTGTTCTGCAAAACCTACATCTGGTAAGGCAAATCCTTTAATATTGGGGTGACTTCGGATTTGTATTGCTAATAATTCTACACTTATTTCTTCCGAAATCCAACCCATATAATTTATGCAGCTCGTGGTGTTTGTCATTAAACCAATATGTAATGCTATTTGAGACCGTGGAAGAGCCAGGTTGGTTATTGCCCTTTTAACTTCTCTTAAAACTTTAATCCATTTAACAAATTTTTCGCCAAAACCAAATTTTTTAAAGGACCACACCACATAGTCTTTTGAGATGGAATCGTAGGCTCGGGCGTAGTCAAGGGCAAGTAATATACCTGCTTGATTTCTTTCATTAGCGTAATTAATGACATCATCAATTAATCTAATCAAGTTACTTGCCTTTCTTCCCTTAATACATCCTGTCTGATCTTCTGACACGAGGTCAGAAATAACACCAGATACGCGCTGCGATAAACATGTTGCCAGCATTTTATAATCTGTATTGGTTACAGATATAGGGTTTCCAATTCTTAAGGCTATGTCTCGGCAAATCTTTATCCTTATGGATCAACGTGATAACTGCTCTTTTCTGAGTATCTGACAATTCACCAACTCTAAATGCACTTTGAAAGGAATTAACCACCATCATTTTTACTTTAGACCAACATTTTTTCATGAAACTTGTAGTCAATCCGTCTAAACCTGGTGACGAACCATTTTTTAATAAAGACAGCGCCCTGCCGATTTCTAACACGGTAAAATCAGTTTCCAAACCATATTTTCGTTCGTCATTTAACTGAGGAATATTTAAATTAAGAACTTTACTTTCAGCATCCTCCTCAACAAAATTCCCATTTTTATCAAACACGTTATTGTAAAATCTCACTTGCTCCTGTAAAATTCCTTTTTGCGTCGTTATTGAGAGCCATTTTCATCTATTAATCTGTCCATAAATTTTCAATCAGCTTTCACTTTTTCCATATTTAAAAAATATAATATCACTTCACATGCACAATTCTATATAACATATTACAACCAAACACAATAGCAAATAAGCAAAAAAACTCAGAACATGGTTTGAAAGGGTAGCTTTATTGGTCTTTTTTTCGAACGAATGTAAGGATCACTATATCCCGCCAAACCGCAACACGGTGGCCTAGTGGTAAGGCGTCCGCCCATTGACCGGGAGGTCGTGGGTTCGAACCCCGGCCGGGTCATACCTAAGACTTTAAATGTGGCAATCTAGTGGCTGCTCCGCCTGGCGTCTGGCATTATGGGGTTGGTGCTAGGACTGGTTGGTCCGGTGTCAGAATAATGTGACTGGGTGAGACATGAAGCCTGTGCTGCGACTTCTGTCTTGTGTGTGGCGCACGTTAAATGTCAAAGCAGCACCGCCCTGATATGGCCCTTCGTGGTCGGCTGGGCGTTAAGCAAACAAACAAACAAACAAACAAAATATATCTCGCCAACTAGAGTTATTACGGCTTGTTGATTTTGCCAATACAAAAGTCATTTTTCTCACTTCATTGGTGCAAACAGTGTAATATTGTGTTGTACATTCTATTGTTATGCGATTGTTGTTATATTTGTAAGCATAAGAGAGAGAGAGAGAGAGAGAGAGAGAGAGAGAGAGAGAGAGAGAGAGAGAGAGAGAGAGAGAGAGAGAGAGAGAGAGAGAGAGAGAGAGAGAGAGAGAAAGAGAGATTTTTCACTCCATCAAAGTATCTCCTTTTGAATGCTAAATATAAGTCAGGGAATACGTCTAAAAATGGCCTCCAAATTCCAGGAAATATGTATATTACCTGGATATTTTAGGGAATATATATATATATATATTCATTGAGTGAAACAGGGAATACGTATAAATCAAATCTCTTATATTATTAAAAGCTGCATCAAAAGGTGTGCAACATTGATATCGGGACTACACAAAATAGAATGTTTATATAATGGGTGGTGGTGGATAATGCTGTCTGGATTAAAATATAAAAAGAGGTAAACAGGTGGCGAACTGTTCAGTTTCACTGACGGTTTAGTCTTCAGTGACAATGCAAATAACAAATCAGAGGTGATTCTTGCTAAACATCAAGCTTTTATTTATTCGTATGAATTTAGCAATGAAAAACGGATTGACAATTAAGGGTAAAGAGAGAGGGGGGGGAGAAAGAAGGAGGGGGAGAGAGAGGGAGGGGAGAGAGGGAGGGGGGGGGAGAGAGGAACGGGGGAAGAGAGGCAGGGCGAGAGAGAGGGATGCGTGGGGCTGGCGGTGGGGGTTGGGGGGGGGGGGCGTGGAGAGGAGCAGCTAGTCGTAGAGCGGTTCGACTCGCGCAGTGGCTATACATTACACGGTTCGCGTGCCATCAATTAGCACGTCGTCAAGCAGGTAACCCGCTGAGAAACCTACTGGAGAGCTAGAGAGACAGCTGGACGCATTCCTTGTTTATGGTCAGCAGATTAATGTACTGCCACACTGAGATTGAAGTCGCAGAGGGTTACATCGGACTGGGTGGCCGAGTGGTAACGCAGTTGCGCTCGGAAGCGAGAGGTTGCGAGTTCGACCCTGGGTCAGGGCGTTAGCAATTTTCTCCACCCTTTCCTAACCTAGGTGGTGGGTTCAAGTGCTAGTCTTTCGGATGAGACGAAAAACCGAGGTCCCTTCGTGTACACTACATTGGGGTGTGCACGTTAAAGATCCCACGATTGACAAAAGGGTCTTTCCTGGCAAAATTGTATAGGCATAGATAAAAATGTCCACCAAAATACCCGTGTGACTTGGAATAATAGGCCGTGAAAAGTAGGATATGCGCCGAAATGGCTGCGATCTGCTGGCCGATGTGAATGCGTGATGTATTGTGTAATAAAAATTCCATCTCACACAGCATAAATAAATCCCTGCGCCTTGAATATGTGCGCGATATAAATTGCATAAAATAAAAATAAAATAAATAAATCCCTGCGCTTAGAACTGTACCCACGGAATACGCGCGATATAAGCCTCATATTGATTGATTGATTGACATCCTCATATGTGACCCTCTACCACGAAATGAGTCGCATGTCACCTCGCGCGGTTCTGCGCTAGGCTTAATATAGGTCCGGGGGGACTGTGGTAAAAGTGTGAGGGTCACCTTAGTCACAGGCTTATAACTCGAAAAGTTTTCGCTCTTTTCTAAAACGGTTTTTACCACTGGATAGAGCATAAAACACTCTTTAGGAAAATGTAAAAATATTAAAATCATGCAAAGATGACATGCGACTCATCCCGTGGTGGAGGGTCACATATAGTCACAGTATACTGACACCAGTCCTAGCATGATAGAGCGGCTGTCACTATAGGTGTCTCTCTTTGTGTGTCTGTATCATATTACTTGTGATTAAAACAAAAAATGCCTGATAGGAAACAAATAGAAAAAAAATGTTATGACAGAGATTCCCCTAATATTTCCGAATGTCATTTCTACAATGACGCTTTGAATAACGTCTTGATAAAAGTTGGTTGACGTGAAATGTGGCTTGAAAAAAAAGAGCATTAAAACCTTTAACGTAATGCAACAAGCAGAGAATGCAGAGAATATGGAATATTAGCTGTCATAGGGGTACGATACCAGTTAATCACGTTTAACCGAATGTTTGGAGATTCGAGAGTGGAGGGTGTCATTATTGAAGAGAGAGAGAGATGGAGAGAGAGGAGAGTTGGGAAAAGAGAGAGTGTGTGTAAGAAGGTGAGAGACAGAGGGCGATGGGGAGAGGTTGAGTGATCATATGAGGGGTGTTGTCAATATTAGAAAGATAGAGGGGGAGAGAAGGAGAGAGAGATGGGAGGGTGAAGAAAGAGAGAGAGTGTGTAAGATGCCTCCATAAGAGATGTAGCCTAGAATAAAAGCAATGTCCCTCGATGCATGTATTATTTCTCTTAACGAGTATAAAATAAGTTATGTAAGTCATTTTTCGTAGGCCTGATATGAAAACAATAATGTTGAAGTCTGAATCCAGTATCATTATTTTGAACTGTTTCGGTCTATACATGTAGTCTGCTTAAAGCAGAACGCTTCCGTGTAGCATAAATATATATCTTTCATGTTCTCTTGGGACGGGCCAGGGAATGTGTATACAAACTAACGCTTGCTTATTAGCAAGCCCAGTCAGTTCTGTGCGCGAGTAGTGAAACATGATAGCGGTCAGTGGATCAGTTACCAACATTCCTACTGACATCTGGTAGTGATTTAGTCTTGATGGTGATCGGTGCTTTCCTTCGTTAGCCACTGGACTTGTCAGTTACATTTTGACGATTATCTGAGCGACCCCTTTTACAGAAAATTCAAATAGCAACCGAACCCATTCATGGAAGATCATATAGGATGTACATTAGGTCCCTAATCACGAAGACGGTCACCTAGAAACTCGCTCAAATATGTGATTTTTCTTGATACATTGTTAACTAATCTAAAAGATTGGAGTTTTCCTAACAATACACACACACACAACGTATTCGTTTTGATAACAAAAATAATGATATGGCATGTATCAATAGCCGGCATGTGATAAAGGGGTAACAAAATAATAATTAACAAGTGACCATAAGGATCCTAATACTTTCCGTTTATCATCTCGTGCTGTGGTTGTTGTTTTATTATTTAAAGTCTTCTTCATCGAAATGATAAGACATCTCGGGCTGATTGGTCCTGATATGGCTCAAAAGAGTCGGCTGGACCGAAAGCAAATATCAAGTAAAGTATCTGGGGCTGATAGAACATATAGACCCTAACGGGTGTAAAGTGAGCATATATTAAAACCCTTCCTGGCCGGATAATATGGTACCTAGGGTCACCAAAGTTCAGAGCTTCTCGGCATCGACTCCGATGAGCATGCTTCCGAATAGTGGTGTCACCAGTTTTATCAGTTTTGGAGAAAAGTGGGTGCAAACGAAAACATTTAAACCATGCCTGACGGGATAATGTTGGCACTAGGATCATCAAACTACAGAGCAAATCAATATCAATCACCACAAACTGGGGCCTTAATTTCGGAGAAAATAACTGTGTCCTTACTGGAGACAATTGAGTTTGTTTGTTTGTTTGCTTAACGCCCAGCCGACCACGAAGGGCCATATCAGGGCGGTGCTGCTTTGACATAGAACGTGCGCCACACACAAGACAGAAGTCGCAGCACAGGCTTCATGTCTCACCCAGTCACATTATTCTGACACCGGACCAACCAGTCCTAGCACTAACCCCATAATGCCAGACGCCAGGCGGAGCAGCCACTAGATTGCCAATTTTAAAGTCTTAGGTATGACCCGGCCGGGGTTTGAACCCACGACCTCCCTATCACGGGGCGGACGCCTTACCACTAGGCCAACCGTGCCGGTTAGACAATTGAGTACATGTATACGAAATAGCATTTCCTGACGGGATAATTTTGAGTGACACCAGGGTCATCGATCCGCAGGACATAATTATGAGCGTTTATTCCCATGGACCTCGAGCTCATAGCCAAAATGAGTTTCAATAGCTTTACCTATTTGGGAGAAATTAGTACATATATGTCACGGTAGAGACGAAGATCTGGTAGAAACGTCGTTTCTACCGGTAGAGACGACGATCGGAGTTTCTACCGGTAGAAACGACGATCCTCGTTTCTACCGGTAAAAACGACGTTTCTACCAGTAGAGACGACGATCGGAGTTTCTACCGGTAGAAACGACGATCGGAATAAAACGTTTGTGTGTGTGTGTGCAATGTAGGTGATTTTGTCAATTATGAACACAATTCTATCTTACCGGAATGAACTCATTTTTAACGTTGTTTACAGAGCACGTGCATTTGTGGGAAATGTATTGAGAATGTCAGCAAATATTGTTCACCCACTAGCTACTACAACTGCCTTCACTGACCAGACGAAGACAGCAATCACAACTTTTTTTTCCTTTTGAGTGAACACAATTCGTGAAATATCTCTGTTAGTTTGACTTCCGAAAACAGTATTCCACAGACCTTCAACATTCTTATAGCCAGCTATTTTGCTATTTGCTAAAGATTGTTGACAATGGAACAAAAAGAAGAGTTCTACAAATTGTTAAAGCTTCACATTGATTCAACAAAAAGAGACTCGTTTACGATAACACAAGACAAGTACACACAGGCTATATCAGCCTTGCCGTTGGGTAAGGGCGAGAAGTGTGGGAATGGCACTTCAAACTGCAGAGAATCGGTGGCCAAATCATATTGTATTGCAAAAAAGCAAATGTGCCCGTAGTGTGCAAGGAAGACCCAATGTAACACCGCTAAATGCAAGTGCAAGCGGGCAGCAGTAGGCTACCCTGCTCTACAAAATGTCACCCTAAATCCACCCGATCGTGTCTGAACAAAGACAATCACTCTGGTGGGTGAGTGTACCCCTCTTCTGACAATTCTTCTAGTGCACTAAATGCAGTTCCAAACTGTCTAGTGATGAGCAAGCCTTTTATGAGGGGGGGGGGGGGGGGGGAGAGAGTTCCCTTGTGTATTATTTTTGCTATTTGAGTTGACTTTTACCAGCTGTTTTAAAGACTTGTGTATTATTTGTGCTATGTGAGGTGACTTTTACCAGCTGCTTTAAAGACTTGTGTATTATTTGTGCTATGTGAGGTGACTTTTACCAGCTGTTTTAAGGACTCTTGTGTATTAGTTGTGCTATGTGAGGTGACTTTTACCAGCGGTTTTACTGATGACAAGATCAAAGTTTCTCTTGCTTTCAACTAGCAACCATCTGTTTTAAAAACTCTTGTGTATTATTTCTTCGTTTCTACCGGTAGAAACGTCGTTTCTACCGGTAGAAACTCCAATCGTCGTCTCTACTGGTAGAAACGTCGTTCCTACTGGTAGAAACGAGGATCGTCGTTTCTACCGGTAGAAACGACGATCCTCGTCTCTACCGGTAGAAACGTCGTTTCTACCAGATCTTCGTCTCTACCGTGACATATATATGTTAGTCATATTGAGAACAGACACAAGTCAAACGGGATAATTGCACTATGATCAACAAACTACTTTGTTTGAATGCAAATGTGTTGTTTGTCCCCCAGAGGGTGGACGTTTGCGTTTGTTCCGGTCAGTCTATATGTCACACATGTCACTAAAATATCACTCACGCGAACTGTCAAGACGCAAAATAGATAAGTTGGTAAATTGCTCTCCTAACGTGACAAAACGAAAGTGTCTGAGGCAGGAGATCGAATCCCATTGGCGTCGTTAATTTAAAAAAAAAGCTCACTGGGTGACGCAGGGGTTTGTCGGACCTGTTCTTCTTAGGGGTTGGGGAGGGGGGAGATGTTGCGTTGTTGTTGTTGTTTTTTGGGGGAGAAGAACATTGCAGTTATGATAAAAAAAAACTCTGTCAATATTTGTCCCGCGCTAATCTGTGTGAAATCGCTTACCGTTGCCAATCATAATTCATATATTAATACAGGTACTGGTAGCCTCAGTCACACGAAATTGCTAATTTCTGTGGTACTGGGCAACTTTCACGTTATTCCTTTTGCATGGGCATAGTGGAGGCCACCTCAATCAGGACTGGCTGGGACTAATGTGTTTATTTTTTTTTAATTAAGTGGGTTTATTTGAACATTAAATATTTTTACCTACCGCCGGATGCCCTTAGGCACCCCTGAAGCTCGACATGCAGCCGTCCGGGATAAAACTGCCCGAGAATCCAATAAACACTTTAGACAACACAGTATCATGTCAAATCAAGTTCACTCTCAAACCTATCAAGTTATTATTGTTGTTACTTATTGGAATGGCAAACGGAACATACATTGCCTATGGTTTTTGTAATGTCATAGCTGTATTTCTCCCTGAAACTTTTGCAAATTATTACGTGTAGTAGGCCAGTTGGTTAGGACACTCTTGCTTCATCACGTTCTAATCACGCACGTTCGAATCCACGCGGTGTCACTTTTTTTTTCTCCCTTTCCCCTACGCTACATTACTTTTCAGGGAATGTGTGCTGTTCATTGTTATTTTATTTTACTGATACGTTTTTTATAATTTAATTCGTCATCCAGCGGGGACGTTTGCGATTGTTCCATTCCGTAAGTATGTATGTATGTCACAATATAGGAACTGCGATAAATCCTGAACGGCTAAGTATTTTTCAACCAAACTTTGTAGGTAGATGTAGACACACGATAGCCTATTGCGTGCAACATTTATATTGGATAGGTCAAAGGTCAAGGTCATTACGGGGCCCGATGGTCAAAATACATAATCAGCCATGTCTCCCAAAGTTCTGGGAATATTTCAATGAAACTTTTTTTCATTACATACTCTGAGGACGGGTCTACAAAATAGCAGTTAAAAATTACATAATCACAGCAAAAATGTTTTTCTCAGAAAATCGAGTTGAATTTTTTCTTCTTTTTTTCCCCCTTAAGTTGAAGGGACTAATGTGCTGCGTCTTTATGTTTAATTTCATTTAAAAAAAATGGTTGGTTGGTTCCAAAGTTATAAGGGTTTTAACCATCATATTTGTGGTAATCATATGACTGATAGTTATAAGGCTTCGCTGATCAGGGGAGCTAATCTCCTCCACTGAATCACCATCGCTTTGAAGCTATGAATACAATAATAAATCAGTCATGATTCAGACAAGATAAGTCGACCATTGCAACAATAATAGCAATTGATAATGGTATGGATTCGCATAGACACTTTAATATCCACACCATCAGTGATTAATGAAAATCATAAAACATTTGTTACATCCCGTGAGGAGCACGAGTATTGCTAGTGATAATAATAATAAACATTTAGAATCCGAATACTTCCTAATGCAAGGAGCCCTAGTCGTTTACATAAACCGAAGATGGGGAGGTAGAACTTTTCTCTCCCTTCTTCAATGCTAGCGTTCTTGGCCAGGGCACGGTAACTTGATACCAACACGAAAAGGAACGCTGAAACCATGGTCCTGTGGCGCCGCTAACCCGTAACCGGTGGTCAGCATCTGAGTTACAGTGCTAGCTCGGCGAAGCCACGGCGAAAGGGCTACGGCTGTAACCCGATAACGGCGGCTGATAACAAGTTCACGCTGATATCAATGGCCTTGCTGCATCGCCAACTACCCTTCTGAGGCTCGGGCACCCCGCTGCACCAGCCTCTCCTTTCACCTCTACTTCTGGTGGCCCAATCGGAGGTTCCTCTGCTAGCCACCGATGCTCTGGTTGCTTCAACTTTACGTGATATTTGACATCCTTGACCTCTGATAACATCTAGCCTTGTGTAGAGCACTTGATCACAAAATCAGGACTATTATAATTAAGACAAGTACTATACACTTATAACTTTTTTCATATTTTTTTCTTGCTGTTTATTTTTAGTATTATCATAAAACCATTAATATTACAATTAAGTTCTCATGACCCACAATCTTGACAATAACTGAAATAATGACATCAGTGACTATGCCTTGAAGCTCTTGGACAACATTCAAGTGTGTGATATTTATACTGATATTACTGACTTGAAAAATAACTGTGAAGTAAAATGCTTATACTGTCTTAATATACAGTTTAAAACGTTCGCCAGAGACGTTTCTGTTTAATTTTGGTAGCACTTATTTGAGCCTCGTGCTTTTGTGTTTCTTCATCTTGCCCTTTCTATTGTAATTCGGACTGTTGGATAAATATGTATTTAAACCAAAAGAAGGCGTACTTCTCTTTTTAACTGTCAATAGTTCGATGAAACAACGCATCAGTTCAGGCGCAGTCAAGTCCAGACAAGCCCCTGTCAGTCACTCCAGTACACGCGTTCGGAATGCACGACAAGCTTGATACGGTTAGTTAAACACTTCCCCTCCGCCTTTGGTAACTTGACACTGATAGCGCGGCGGGGAGGTAGCTCAGTTGTTAGCGCGCTGGCTTTGTAGCCAGTCGGTCGCTATCAGCGTGGGTTCGATCCCCACGTTCGGCGAGAGATTTATTTCTCGGAGTCAACTTTGTGCAGACTCTCTTCGGTGTCCGAACACCCCCGTGTGAACACATGCGCACGAAAAAGATCCCACGTTCACAGCGAAAGTCTCAGGGCTTGGAAAACACGAAGACACGCATGCATCATCTCTCGTCTCCGATTATAATGATCGTATTTCGATACTTTGACGAGACAAACCCAATGCTGGTGTGTCGAAGAAGACAGCCACAGCGGGCTTGTTCGAATCAAAGTATCACACCATAACTTCAACGTATTACCAATACCTGTCCCAATATAGACCAGTTGGTCTAAGAGGACGTTAAACCCTAAAAGTCAGTCACACTGATAGCCGAAGGCGCAGCTCCTTTACCCAGTCCATAAAACAAGAGGCACATACAATACACGCACAGGGGTAGAGGAGACGAAATAGGCGAATAAGAATAATCAGATATGTAATAGTTTTACTGCATTATAACAAACATTTAGGTGTTAATGTTGCTATTTTAAATTAAAGCCATGCTTTTTTTTGTTTAAACTGTGGCGTCATTTTCTGGTTTTGTTTTTGTATCCGGGGTTGTAAGAATTTACATGACAAATACAGGCATGTGATCATGCAGCCGAGTTGCAATGAGAAAGGCAACACAGATTCAGGCAGTTCGAGTTCATCATTAAAATTGTCTACTGTTGGTCTTTGGCATGGTGCGTGTCAAGACCTCACAGTCAAGCTGGGAAGAAACCCTAGGTAGTGGAAGGTTACCGCTGTTCTCCCCTCACACTCTCTATATCTCTCACGGTCCCTCTTTCTCCTCCCCCCCCCCCCTCTCTCTTGTATCTTATAATAAATTTAGAGTACAAATATATATCTCTCTTTCCCCCTATCTCGATTTCTCTCCCTTTCCCTCCTCTCTCTGTTTCCCTCTTTCCTCTATCAATAAATTTAGAATACACATTTTTTTTCTCTCTCTCTCTCTCTCTCTCTCTCTCTCTCTCTCTCTCTCTCCCTCTCTCTCTCTCTCTCTCTCTCTCTCTCTCTCTCTCTCTCTCTCTCTCTCTCTCTCTCTCTCTCTCTCCTTTTTAGAATGCAGTGAACGTTTCGACATTTATAATTGTTACAAAACATGTTTGGAAAAAGAGAAATACATTAAATTAATCGAAGATATTAAGTACAGAGTTGCTCTTACTCGTTTCCGCGCAGGAGTATCCGAAATCAACGCTCACAAGTTTCGGAACACACCAAACCAAACGACAAGAAACTGTCCTCTCTGTACAGCTGATAAAGAAGATGAACACCATGTTGTATTTTTATGTCCTTTTTATCAAGACCTTCGAGCAAAGTATTTAACAATCTCGATCTCTAAGTCGCTGCAACAACAACTTGTGTATTTCTGTGGCAGTAATGAGGATAATTTGATGAACAGCTTCAGCAGATTTGTGTTCTTCATGTTACAGAAGAGACGAACCCTTAGAAATCAGGTTCAGTGACATGTCATCAGGGTCTTAATGTATTTGTTGAATTTTATGCGTGACTATAATGTATAACTGTGCAGATACTAATGCTGTTATTTTAACCACTATTGTAAGGGGCTGTGGCCTTAGACAATTAAAGATTTGTTCTTGTTCTTGTTCTTGTTCTTGTTCTCTCTCTCTCTATCTATCTCTCTCTCTCTCTCTATCTCTCTCTCTCCCATAATTTATTGATAGTGATACTAATAGTATTCCTTCTCCCCTCACGCTCTCTGTATCTCTCATGGTCCCTCTTTCTCTCCCTCCCCCCCCTCCTACCTCTCTCTCTTATCTTATAATACATTTCTCTCCTCTATCAATAAATTTAGAATACGATATTATCTCTCTGTGCCTCTCTCTCTTACTGTCGTTGCGCGCGCACGCTTATTATGAGATAAGGGAGGTAGAGGTAGGGGGGGGGGGGGGGGGAGAGGGAACGTGAGCTAGAGACGGAAAAAGTGAGGAGAGAATACTATAAATATATATTATGTAATAGAGAGAGAGAGAGAGCGAGAGAGATATAAAAGAAAGAGAGAGAGATGAGAGAGAGAGAGAGCGAGAGAGAGAGAGAGAGAGAGAGAGAGAGAGAGAGAGAGAGAGAGAGAGAGAGAGAGAGAGAGAGAGAGAGAGAGAGAGAGAGAGAGAGAATTGAATTGAACTTTATTTAACAAGGATTAAGATTTAAGGCTACGCCTTTTCTTACAATCTGTCCTTGGGACGCATAGACACACAATAATATAATTAAAAAAAATTAAAAAAATATAAAAAAATAAAAAGTTAAAAAGTCAAGGAGGTCGGAAAACTGCAGCACGTGATAATAAAGATGACGATGATGATGATGATGACGATGATGATGATGATGATGACGATGATGATAATGATGAAGATGAGGCATGAAGAGCATACATATGTGGTTATTCATAAAATCAAATGCATACTATGCAGGTAATAATAAATACAAGCTGGTAGCAATCGAACATGTAGCAATTATGAGAGAGAGAGAGAGAGAGAGAGAGAGAGAGAGAGAGAGAGAGAGAGAGAGAGAGAGAGAGAGAGAGAGAGAGAGAGAGAGAGAGTATGTAAAGCGCTTAGAGAACGTCAAGCGCTATATAAATCTCCCATATAAATAAATAAAGGAGTGAGAGAATACTATAAATATATTATGGAAAAGACAGAGAGAGAGAGAGAGAGAGAGAGAGAGAGAGAGAGAGAGGGGGGGGGGGGGAGAGAGAGAGAGAGAGAGAGAGAGAGAGAGAGAGAGAGAGAGAGACTGACACTGACACAGTTTAATTGAATATGGGCCTACAGCCCCTTTCAATGGGAGGGGGGGTACACATAAATCACAGGAAAAAAATAGAAAACATGATATTTAAACGTATGCAAAATACACAGTGGTTTGTTCCAAGCATTGCTGCTTTCCTCTATCAATAATCTTGCACATCAATGCTGCCTAATATACACATACAACAGAGAGAGAGAGAGAGAGAGAGAGAGAGAGAGAGAGAGAGAGAGAGAGAGAGAGAGAGAGAGAGAGAGAGAGAGAGAGAGAGAGAGAGAGAGAGAGAGAGATGCCTAATAAAGTTTGTTTTCAGGCCTATTCACTTCACTATTGGTCATTCTTTGTAAAAGATTGTTTCTACTCAGTTATTTACTGTCAATGATGCTTTAGACACAAGAGAACGATTGCTGTTATTTTTAAATCTGCAGTGATAACTTTTAGGTTGTGTGTAAAAAGTTGGTTCTGTACGTATATTTCATACGTTAAGTACCTTTGAAATTCAAACCGCTACTACTTGACAAAATGATGAGCCTTATTTACAAAAATAAAGGATCGTAGTTCAAACTGTCTGTCTATGAATGTCTGAATTGAATGTGCTGTCCCGATATACAGGTCGAAATAATATGGCCACCAACATCTCTATTTCTGTGTAATAAAACCTTGGAACCGCAGGCGACGTTAAGTACCGCTATGTCCGTACGGAAAGCACTAAGTACCGCTATGTCCGTACAGAAAGCACTAAGTACCGTTGGTCAAAACACCCGACTACTCCCGATTAGGGCTATGTTTCTACTCAGTTATTTGCTGTCAATGATGATTGAGATACAAGAGAACGATTGCTGTTATTTTTAAATCTGCAGTGAGAACTTTTAGGTTGTGTGTAAAAAGTTGGTTCTGTACGTATATTTCATACGTTAAGTACCTTTGAAATTCAAACCGCTACTACTTGACAAAATGATGAGCCTTATTTACGAAAATAAAGGATCGTAGTTCAAACTAACATGCCTACATATAAACATCATAAACAACACACAAAAGTATTATGTACATGGGTTTTAACATCGCAGGTACTTAGCGCGGTACCTAGTGCAGCCAAGGTCTATGCACGGTACCTAAGGCCCTCTCATACGGACATGCCGGTACTTAGCGTCAGCCTCGCACACACACACACACACACACAACCATATACACACACACACACACACACAGATACATACACGCCCGCACACACACACACATCGCACACACACACACACACACACACACACACACACACACACATACACACACACACACACTTTCTAGAGAAAGAACGCTCAGATACAACGAAGTGCATATTCACAGTCCAACTGTCCCATTGTAGGAAGAGCACTGCGTTACCGTCATTTAACTTTGTTGTTGTTTTCTAGACATCTTCCAGCGGCTTTGTGTACGGGACCAAGTACACGCTGAACGTGATTGTCCAGTATGAGACCACCCCGGACATCGTCATGGGCACTGACCAGGAGCTGGTGGCCACCTGTTCCTTTCGCGACTCGGCGGAACGCGCGCCCACGGGCGTGATCTTTGAATCTGCCGCCACAGGGTAAGATCACCGTGTGATCATTCGAGAACGTCCCAGAACATTCCAAATCACTTCAGAACATTTCAGAACATTGCAAAACATTCCAGAACGCCCCAGAGTCCTGAAATAGAATACTCCTGAGTCCTTTAGTAAAGAACCACAATAACGGGAATAACACATTCCCGATGTCTGAAGAAAATCACGACGTCTTTTAAATATAACATCCTAAGTTTAAAATAAAACATTCTCCCAATAAACATGCCAGAACTGGGCCATTGCTGGCGTTTTGATGGCAATGCCAGTTGCCAGAACTACTGCCATCAAAGGCCCATTGATGGCCCAATGCTGGCATATTACCCGTATGCACATTGGCAAATCCATCACTGGCAAGCCAGCACTTTGCCAGCAAAAACCCATCATTTATTTGCTGACTTTTTGATGGCTTGCCATCATTTTGCCAGCAATTTGCCAGCAATTTTCCAGCAAAAACCCATCATGTATTTGATGGCTTTTTGATGGCTTGCCATCATTTTGCCAGAATTTTGCCAGCAAAATCCCATCATTTATTTGATGGCTTATTGATGGCTTGCCATCAAAAACCCAGCATTTTGCCAGCATTTCGCCAGCATTTTGCAGGTTTTTAGTTTTATATAAAAAAAAACTGTTTTCCATATATTTTCCGTTAATGGCCCTTTACCTGCTGAAATTACCGGGCCAGTTGTGGCCCGGCATAATGCCATATTTCTGTCATTACCATTGCCAGCAAAATGCCAATAAGTTGCAGTAAATATACCAATACCACTGATTCGGATAGAATGACGGCTCTATTCATGTGCTCTACCTGCACAGTCTTGTCAGCCCATAGATGGTTGTTGAAAGTCTATAAATATGCTTTGTTTTGTCATTTTTACTGTGAATGTAATAACAATGACAAAACACAGCACATCAATGGACTTTTCAACACATGCTGGCGGCAAGACGTGCGCAAATAAAGCAAAGGGCAATGCTGTCAAGCTGTACATTAGCAATATGCATATATGCGTAATTATCAAATTCATCAGTAAAATGCAATTGAAATGCTAATCACATTTGTCGTGTAACTTATCTGGCAAGTAAAGGCAGTGGTTTTGACAGAATATCGTCATCAACGCAGTTATAGCGGGCACAACAACAATACAGTAATATAGATTAAAAACAAAACAAATGTAAAGCTTCCAAACAGCAACGACTCATTATCGAAGCATTACAGAAACGTACGCTTTGTTTTCAGTTGCTCACTGGTTTATTTTATTTGTACAGCGTTCTAAATTTCACACTCGAGACATGATGACCAAAGGCAGAATGTTTCTTGTTCACTTCCCAGTAAACCTCCGTGGGATTGTCTTGATTCTGTCATTTCTCTGTTCGCATCCGCAACGTTGAGATAACGCTTCTTTTCTTTGTCCTGACGTCGTAGCCTACGGTAAGTCTGTTTGTGAAGCCATTGAAACTCTCAAGTTCTCCTGCCGTTCACCTTCTAAAACATGAAAGCAAACGAGTTTTGTTGGTTTCAATTCATTATTCCATATCACACACACACACACACACACACACACACACACACACACACACACACACACACACACACACACACACACACACACACACACACAACCAAACAACCAAACAAACGCAAGCATACACGCACGCATGCAAGCAAACAGCACACGCACGCACGCACGCGCGCGCGCTCACACACACACACGCGCGCACACACACGCGCGCACACACACACACACACACACACACACACACACACACACATACACACACAGAGGCATTCTCACAGAGAGGACGATTTCTTGTAATCTATCATATTTTCTTAACTGACTAAAATGCCAAGCAGAAGTAAGGGGTCAACAGGAATATGTATTTTGATCTAACCTGCGAAGCTTACGTTGTCTCGGACAGCTCTCTTGCGTTTCTCTCAGGAACTGAGACCCAGGCGAGCTGCATCTTATCCAGTTGGGCAGTCAGACACTTGCACAAATCTTTGTCCTGGAGTGAATAGACACATACTCAATGTCAACATTCACAAGATGCAATTTGTTTGGTTACAAGTAAGCTTATGGTAATGCCTATGGTGCTTTTCTTTTGACAGAGACAAAACAAACTCAATCACACAAAGAAAGGAACAAGTCGCGTAAGGCGAAAATACAATATTTAGTCAAGTAGCTGTCGAACTCACAGAATGAAACTGAACGCAACGCAACGCAGCAAGACCGTATACTCGTAGCATCGTCACTCCACCGCCCGTGGCAAAGGCAGTGCCCGTGGAATTGACAAGAAGAGCGGGGTATTCGTTGCGCTGAAAAGGATAGCACGCTTTTCTGTACCTCTCTTCGTTTTAACTTTCTGAGCGTGTTTTTAATCCAAACATATCATATCTATATATTTTTGGAATCAGGAACCGACAAGGAATAAGATGAAAGTGTTTTTAAATTGATTTCGAAAAAAAAATTTTGATAATAGTTTTTATATATATAATTTTCAGAGCTTGTTTTTAATCCAAATATAACATATTTATATGTTTGTGTAATCAGCAAATGATGGGGAATAAAATAAACGTCAATTTGGATCGTTTTATAAATTTTTATTTTTTTTTACAATTTTCAGATTTTTAATGACCAAAGTCATTAATTAATTTTTAAGCCACCACGCTGAAATGCAATACCGAACCCCGGGCTTCGTCGAAGATTACTTGACCAAAATTTGAACCAATTTGGTTGAAAAATGAGGGCGTGACAGTGCCGCCTCAACTTTCACGAAAAGCCGGATATGACGTCATCAAAAACATTTATCAATAAAATGAAAAAAACACCGGGGATTTCATACCCAGGAACTCTCATGTCAAATTTCATAAAGATCGGTCCAGTAGTTTAGTCTGAATCGCTCTACACACACACACACACGCACACACACACGCACGCACATACACCCAATCATGAAAACTGAAGAACAAGTCGCGTAAGGCGAAAATACAATATTTAGTCAAGTAGCTGTCGAACTCACAGAATGAAACTGAACGCAACGCAACGCAGCAAGACCGTATACTCGTAGCATCGTCACTCCACCGCCCGTGGCAAAGGCAGTGCACGTGGAATTGACAAGAAGAGCGGGGTATTCGTTGCGCTGAGAAGGATAGCACGCTTTTCTGTACCTCTCTTCGTTTTAACTTTCTGAGCGTGTTTTTAATCCAAACATATCATATCTATATATTTTTGGAATCAGGAACCGACAAGGAATAAGATGAAAGTGTTTTTAAATTGATTTCGAAAAAAAAATTTGATAATAATTTTTATATATTTAATTTTCAGAGCTTGTTTTTAATCCAAATATAACATATTTATATGTTTTTGGAATCAGCAAATGATGGAGAATAAGATAAACGTAAATTTGGATCGTTTTATAAATTTTTATTTTTTTTTACAATTTTCAGATTTTTAATGACCAAAGTCATTAATTAATTTTTAAGCCACCACGCTGAAATGCAATACCGAACCCCGGGCTTCGTCGAAGATTACTTGACCAAAATTTCAACCAATTCGGTTGAAAAATGAGGGCGTGACAGTGCCGCCTCAACTTTCACGAAAAGCCGGATATGACGTCATCAAAGACATTTATCAAAAAAATGAAAAAAATGTTCGGGGATTTCATACCCAGGAACTCTCATGTCAAATTTCATAAAGATCGGTCCAGTAGTTTAGTCTGAATCGCTCTACACGCACGCACACGCACACACACACACACACACACACATACACACACACATACACATACACACACACATACACCACGACCCTCGTCTCGATTCCCCCCTCGATGTTAAAACATTTAGTCATAACTTGACTAAATGTAAAAAACAAGAACGGGTTGTTGTTATCTCTGTAGAATACAGAAAACAGTGCATTAATATTATACATGTGTATGCTCCAAATGAATCAAATGAGAAAATGGCATTTTTCCGTTCTATTAGAAATATTGTGGATGAATTTGAAACCGACCAGTTTATCTTATGTGATAATTTTAACGGTGTGGTCAACAATGAACTTGACATTATTTCTGGCCGGCCTCATAGTAACAGAGAAATTGAATTGTTCACATATTTAACCAATACCTAACTGACATATGGAGATACTTTCATGATGATGAAAAAGAGTATACCTGGAACAGATTTAACCCCTTTGTTGCCAGGCGTCTTGATTATTGTTTTGTATCTAGAGGAGTGTTGTTATCGTGTGTATCAGCAGATCATATTTGTGTTCCAAGTTCAGATCACAAAGCTGTTGTTGTCGAAATGAATGACAAGGATTTTTTTTAAAGGTCCAGGTTACTGGCGGTTTAACAACAGTTATTTGAAAAATCAACATTTTCTGAAACAAATGAATTCACTTCTGGATGTTTTGGTTGAAGAAGCCGAGAATGATGCCTCAGCAATAAACAGATGGGAATTGGCAAAAGTACAGATAAGAAATTTCTGCATTAGTCGTGTAATAGAAAAAATGAAGAAATCAGGTTACAAACCCGCCTTAGAGAACTGGAAAGATTATTGATTAATAAGTTTGAAAATAATGGGTTGCAAACAGAATTATTAAAATTGAAACAAAAGTTTGAATTATTAGAACTAGAAAAAGCAAGGGGTGCACAGGTTAGAGCTAGGGTGAAGTGGATAGAAGAGGGGGAAAAAAACACAAAATTTTTTTGTAACTTAGAAAAAAGACAAAAAAAGAAAAACATTATGTCACGCCTTAGCACTTTAGCGGGTGATACAATAACCGACCAGAAATTGATTTTACAAGAACAAAAAGAATATTATACACGTTTGTATAGTCTGAAAACTGATTCTGAAAATACGGTAAAAGATAGTTTGGATTTTTTGTCGCAAGAATTTGTTCCACGCCTCAGTGAAGAACAGTCACGTTTATGTGAGGGGTTAGTAACTCCCGAAGAAGCAGCCGACGCTCTGTGTAGCATGAAAAATGGCTCGGCCCCCGGGGTTGATGGAATTTCTATTGATTTTATGAAAGTATTTTGGAGCAAGATAAGCAGATTGCTTGTTGATTCATTTAATGAATCATTTGAAAGGGAAGAGTTATCATATACGCAAAATCAAGGGGTGATAATATTATTGCATAAAGGACAAGATTTGGATAGAGAACGATTAAGTAATTGGAGACCAATTACTATAACTAATACTGATTATAAGATTCTAGCTAAAGTTTTGGCAAGAAAAATGGGTTTAGCAATTAATGAACTAATCAGTGTAGATCAGGTTGGTTACCTGAAAGACAGAAATATATCAACAGTGATTAGAACGATTGATGATGCGGTTAATTACTTTAATGTTAGTGGAAAAGCGGGTTATCTGCTTGCCCTGGATTTTAAAAAAGCTTTCGACAGTATATCAAAGTCGCTACTTCTTAATGTTTTTGACAGATTTGGATTTGGATCTAGTTTTAAAAAGTGGGTGGAGATTTTGATAAAAGGTACTACAAGCTGTATAAATCATGGAGGTTGGTTATCGGAGAGTTTTAACGTATTTAGTGGAATTCGACAAGGTTTCCCGTTTTCGCCGTTGGCTTTCGTCTTGGCGGTAGAATTGTTGGCGATTAAGATAAGAAACAGCCCTATAGTTGGAATAATTACACCGAACATGATTAATCAGGATGGTACGGTCATAAAAATAAAACAAATGGCAGATGATACAACACTGTTTTTAAAAAACCGAGATGATGTTAACATGGCAATGAACATATTGAACCAATTTAGCAAAGTCTCAGGGCTACAATTAAACTTAGATAAAACGAAAGCTTTGAGAATGGGGAGAGAACCAACGGAACCTAATCTGCCTTTCCACGTTGTTAAGGAGATTAAAATTTTAGGGATTAAATTTAGTAGTTGTAAAATGGCAAAAGACATCGAGGAAAACTGGAAATTCAAAATGGAGAGTCTTGATGCCATGATTAAACAGTGGAGTAAAAGAGATCTCAGTATACAGGGAAAAATAACAGTTATTAAAACGTTTATGACTTCCCCATTTGTGTATATTATGCAGTCTGTTGGTCTTCCAAAGCAAGTTCTCACACAGCTAAACACGAAACTATACAAATTTGTATGGCAAAAACAATATAGTAATAAAAAAGCTTTTGAAAAGATAAAAAGGAAAATTATGGAGTCTGAATATGAGCATGGTGGATTGAAAATGATCAAAATGCTTGATATACAGAAAGTGTTTTATTTAAATTGGATTGGACGGTTGCATGAAGCGGGTCGAGAAATTGGAGTGCAATACCAAAATGGCACATTCAACAATTAACAGATTTTAATCATTTGGCAAAAATTAATTGCACACAAAAGGAATTACAAGGAATTGAAAAAGTTCAAAATGATTTCTGGAAAGAGGTATTTTTGACATATCTTGATAATAAGAATAAAGTAGGTTTAGAGGAAGTTGACAGAAATGATGTTGGCAATCAACTGTTATTTAATAATAGACTGATTCAGTTTAAAGGTAAAGTGTTGGATTTTGTAAAATGGCGCCAGAAAGGTTTTAATGTTATAAATGATTTGTTGAATGTTGAAAGAAATCAGTTTCTGTTATGTGAAGATGTACAGATCACTGTGCAGCAAAACCCTGCAATAACCTTTTTTGAACCCCCCAGGGGGAGTCCCATATTGGTTGGGACTAGAAAGAATTTACCCGATGCTAACCAGCATGTCGTAAGAGGCGACTAACGGTTCTGTTTCTTCTCTTCTTTTGTCTTATTTCTGCCTTATCAATCAATCAATCAATCAATGAGGCTTATATCGCGCATATTCCGTGGGTACAGTTCTAGGCGCTCTGCAGTGATGCCGTGTGAGATGAAATTTTATACGGCCAGTCCTTTCACCTATATTTCCTTCCAAGAAAACTCTCCCTACTATTCCCTGCAGTTTTCCAATTCTTTTCTTGTTGTCTTATTTCTACCTGACTGGATCCATCACCTTTATTTCACTTACCAAAAGTCTTCTTTTCCACATCCTTATTTCTCTGCACCCCGCATGTCGTATGAGGCGACTAACGTACGGATTATGTTTCTCCTTTAACCCTTGTTAAGTGGTTCTTGTATAGAATATAGTCAATGTTTGTAAAGATTTTAGTCAAGCAGTATATAAGAAATGTTTAGTCCTTTGTGCTGGAAACTTGCATTCTCCCAGTAAGGTCATATATTGTACGTTATATGTTAAAGCAGCACCGCCCTGATATGGCCCTTCGTGGTCGGCTGGGCGTTAAGCAAACAAACAAACAAATATATTGTACTACGTTGCAAGCCCCTGGAGCAATTTTTTGATTAGTGCTTTTGTGAACAAGAAACACTTAACAAGTGGCTCTATCCCATCTCCCCCCTTTCCCATCTCCCCCCTTTCCCATCTCCCCCCTTTCCCATCTCCCCCCTTTCCCCGTCACGATATAACCTTGAACGGTTGAAAACGACGTTAAACACCAAATAAAGAAAGAAAGAAAGAAAGAAAGAACCTTTTTTGAATACAACGCTGTGATGAATGCGATTCCAAAACAATGGAAAGATTGGATTGTAGAGAACCCAGCACATATAGTTAATGTAGATATGATTGATGATGAATTGAATGTGTTTAAAAGCAAACCCATGTTAATTAAGTTATATTTAAAGAAAAAACAGAATTATAGCATTGAAAAATCTCATGCAATCAATTTTTTGGAAAAGAAAACTAGATTTTTTTTTTCGAACAAACGTGGTTGTTGCCACGACAGGTGACAAAAGAAGTGCGCCTGCGTGTGTTGCAATGGAACATTTGTCACAATTTATATCCCACCAATATTTTATTACATAAAATGAAAGTAACTCAAACAAAAAACTGTAACGAGTGCCCACATATTTTGGATGTCATGGAACACTTTTTCTATGAGTGTCTCCGAATTAGAAGGTTTTGGACTTATATTGAACAAATGTTGAACAGTCTGACAGGTCGGGCTTTCTTATTGTCTATTACAGATGTATCATTCGGAATTGAAAAATGTCAGGAATCAGCGTTAATTAACCATGTTTTATTGACAGCAAAAATGTGCATTAGCAAAATTAAGAAAACTAAATCGCATATTATTCCATTGGAAATTGTATTTCAACAAGAACTTGCGCTACGAAACGTTTATCCCCATTGTCCTTAGTTAGATTGTTGTTGAATTAAAAAGTAATTTAATGGAAATGGAACCTGTAATGTAAAAGAAAACACAATGAAAATGTATTTGAAAAAAAAAGAAAGACCAATGAAGGATATGCTCACCGCCAAAAAAAACACACACAAAAAAAAAAAAGTCGCGTGAGGCGAAAATACAACATTTAGTAAAGTAGCTGTCGAACTCACAGAATGAAACTGAACGCAATGCAATTTTTCAGCAAGACCGTATACTCGTAGCATCGTCAGTCCACCGCTCATGACAAAGGCAGTGAAATTGACAAGAAGAGCGGGGTAGTAGTTGCGCTGAGAAGGTTAGCACGCTTTTCTGTACCACTCTTCGTTTTAACTTTCTGAGCGTGTTTTTAATCCAAACATATCATATCTATATGTTTTTGGAATCAGGAACCGACAAGGAATAAGATGAAAGTGTTTTTAAATTGATTTGGAAAATTTAATTTTGATAATAATTTTTATATTTTTAATTTTCAGAGCTTGTTTTTAATCCAAATATAACATATTTATATGTTTTTGGAATCAGAAAATGATAGAAAATAAGATAAACGTAAATTTGGATCGTTTTATAAAAATTGGTTGTTTTTTTTTACAATTTTCAGATTTTTAATGACCAAACTCACTCATTAGTTTTTAAGCCACCAAGCTGAAATGCAATACCAAACCCCGGCCTTCGTCGAAGATTGCTTGGCCAAAATTTCAATCAATTTGATTGAAAAATGAGGGTGTGACAGTGCTGCCTCAACTTTTACAAAAAGCCGAATATGACGTCATAAAAGACATCTATCGTAAAAATGAAAAACACGTCTGGGGATTTCATACCCAGAAACTCTCATGTCAAATTTCATAAATATCGGTCTAGTAGTTTAGTCTGAATCGCTCTACACACACACACAGACAGACAGACACACATACACCACGACCCTCGTCTCGATTCCCCCCTCTACGTTAAAATATTTAGTCAAAACTTGACTAAATATAAAAAGACGAAAGAGGCAAAAAAGATAGGTTGAAGCAGCCTTGCATGCAACTGAGGTAAAAAATTAAAAAAAAAGTTGTTGGAAAGTTTAAATATTGACAAAACAAAACGTTAGGTTTACAAATATTTCGACCCAGCGGTCTCTGAGTGCACTAATTACACACAACTTATCTTGAACAAAATAATAAAACACTTATTTTGACATGGTTCTTAAAGGCAGAGTAAGCCTCCCGTAAACCATCACAGATACGGTCAGGCTTTTACATACAGTACAAACACCATTTCATTTAAACACTCACCAATTGAGAACATCCCAGGTGCCCTCCGTAAAGAGCGAACAATTTTCAAAGAATTTATTTTTGCGTGGTTTATTTTACCCCTGAGCTATCGTGAACCCGTGTGATCCAGTTTTCCCTTTTCACAATGCAGTCGTCATAGTTAAGTCATTTGAATGCGACTCGACGTGAGCTTATCTACAATAGCACGTTTTTTTTATGCACGAAACAACGGCTGTGGTTCACAAGAACTCTAGCGATGGCTTTTGACTGTTGAGAGGAACGGCGATTTGCACTGATAAACCGGCCGTCGTCTGCTACGACCCTTGCGTGACCCTGCTTCCGGGCTTTTCTTTTTTTTAAACTTTCACAACTTCGAATTGTTCTGATCTTGTCTTGATGAAAAACGAATTCTTTTATGATTAAAGAATGTTTGTGTAACAAGCTGTCAATTTATTATTTAGATTTTAAAAGTTAGGTCTAGCTCAAAAACGAGGCGCCGTTGTTGTTAACGGAACAAGTCTACAAAAATAAATTCTTGGAAAATGTCTCACGCTCGACAGAAAGCAGCCAGGATGTTCCCATTCGGTGAGCGTTCAAATGGAAGTATGCTTGTACTGTATTTAGACGCTCGGGGAGCTCTGTGATGGTTTACGGGAGGCTTACTGTGCCTTTAAAATAAAACATTTCTGAATCCGGCATTAAAATATTCCTGGTGCCTTAAAATCAATTCTATACATATAGAATCCAACATTAGTGAACAGTGAAATGGAAAAATATCTGGGGCCTAAAAGAGCGCTCCTGACTCCTAGAAAAAGAACATCGCTGAGTCTTTAAATAAAACATTCCCGAGTCCAAATAATAAATACTGTCATCATTTTCACGAGTTTTCATTCACAAGCACCTGGGAAATAAATCTCATGTTCCCCATGCAATAAATCCCCGGTTACCATAGTTGCAGGAAGCAGGTTATACATGGATAATCAAAAGCAAACCCAATAGAAACGCTCGGGGATTCTTCGGCTCTTTTCATTGGCGTTTCCCGGCCTAAACAGACGACACGACACTGCTTTGCAAATTTCTAAAAACGAACTGCAAACTGGCGAAAGTAAACAAAAAACGAAACTTCTTCATGAAAGGTCATAAATTTATCACAAACAAATGAAACCTACCGATATGTTTTGTCTTCTTACAAAGTCATGTAGTGCGTGTATAGATCTGTGTTTCGATACACAGACGTTCGGCTCGAGAAACACGAACGTCAAGTTCAAGTCAAACCAATTGACCCCTGACACACACATTTTGATCCGTGCACAAGACGTTTTATCGACAAACGAAGCGCAAATGTGACCCTCCACCACGGGATGAGTCGCATGTCACCTTTGCATGATTTTCATATTTTTACATTTTCCTAAAGAGTTTTTTATGCTCTATCCAGTGGTGAAAACCGTTTTAGAAAAGAGCGAACACTGTTTGAGTTATAAGCCTGTGACTAAGGTGACCCTCACACTGTTACCAGACACTCCCCGGACTTATATTAAGCCTAGCGCAGAACCGCGCGAGGTGACATGCGACTCATTTCGTGGTGGAGGGTCACAAATAAGAAATAATAATAAAAGCAAAGAAAATAGCAACAAGATATGCACACATCTAACAAAGCCGAGCAAGCAGAATAACAGGTCTAATGAAAAACAAAGAGGCACTAAGTCGGAAACAAGATCGCGATTCTTTCCTTCGCTGCACGACGCAAATCTTCTGTAACCTTTGACCCAACGTAGCTTCCACATTCGATCACTAAGCTTAAAGGCACAGTACGCCTCCCGTAAACCATCACAGAGCTCCCCGAGCGTCTACACACAGTACGAGCATACTTCCATTTGAACGCTCACCGAACGGGAACATCCTGGCTGCTTTCTGTCGAGGGTGAGAAATGTTCAAAGAATTTATTTTCTTGGACTTATTGGTCCTCTACAACAATGGCGCCTCGTTTTGGTGCTGGACGGCTGTTATGAATATTCAACTTACCGGAAATCATGCCCGGACAGTACTTACTTGTACTTGTACTTGTGCGACGATTTAGGTTAAAAACCTGTACGCCGATCCACAAAAGTAAGCCTCCCGTAAACCATCACAGATACTGTCAGGCATTTACACACAGTACAAACACCCTTCCATTTGAACGCTCACCAAACGGGAACATCCTAGGGGCCCTACGCAAAGAGCGAGCAATGTTTAAAGAATTAATTTTGCAGATTGTCAAAAATGAGTTACTTCCCTTCGGGTCTCATTCTATCGATGTAAACTGGCTATAGCCGTGGATCGATGGTTATCAGAATGTTTTTGGACCGTGGTGCGTTTTTGCGCTAGACCTAACTTTTAAAATCTAAATAATAAATTGACAGCTTGTTACACAAATATTCTTTAATCATGAAAGAATTCTTTTTTCATCAAGACAAGATCAGTACAATTCGAAGTTTTGAAAGTTTGAAAAAAGAAAAGCCCGGAAGCAGGATCACGCAGACGACGGTTTATGCATATCGCCGTTCCTCTCAACAGTCAAAAGCCATCGCTAGAGTTCTTGTGAACCACAGCCGTTTATTTCGTGCATAAAATCAGTAAAGTTCAGGCACTCAACAGTCGACGTGCCAATCTTGGATAAACACAATCACAATCCGTATGAAAACATCACACTGCACAGTTACGCCGACGAATGAGAAGAATAGCCCAAAGTAACGTTGTAGATACTCCAATCCGAAGTTGTTGATAGGTAATCCAAAGCTTAAACTAAATATCTAAACACAAGCACATGCACACTCCATACATTCTCTCCCAATCTGCCAAGCCTAACGTCCAATCTTAACTCCCTCACTCTTCGCATCTAATTAACTATGGGGTGTCCTCACCAAGAAAAACAAGAAAAAAGGGTTGATCAGAGATCAACAGGGCCAAAACATGTTGTAGAACATGGGGGGGGGGGGGGGGGGGAGGGGTGATTAGTTGTGTGTGCGACTTTGAAAACGTAGAATGGAAGTCCGCATAAAAGAACGTTCCAACGTAAAATCAAACTAACTCCTTTATACCGTATTTTGCCATGTTTAGGCACGGTCATGAAAGGGGTTCCAATGGTGCAGCCATAGTCGTATTTTTAGAGTATGCACAAACACACGCCTCATCCCCTAGATCATTGGTGACCTGAAGAAAGCACTGAGCTGGGTTAGTCAAGGCCATGCCTATTCAGGAAAGCTTCCGCGCCATTGACAATTTCGGAGGTGTAATTTGATAACACCTCAGTTTTGGAGAAAAGGTAAATGTCCGACCATTTTACCTATAGACTCGAAACTTTGTAGAATGGTCGTGGACGAACTAAAGTTCATGCACAACAGCTATCAAAATATTTGTTAAATTCAAATGACTGAAAAAATAACCCCTTCGTTGTAAAGTTTCACTTGCGCAATATGCGCAAATTTAATCAATGATATGAACGCATTCATCCATGGGAAATGTCCTGATCCTGCCTGCAATTGCTGTATTGAAGGCATTGATTGTCTAATGTTGATTAATGTGTACTATGTCATTTGAATTACCCCAATCCACTCATATACAGAAAAATGAACGACTGAAACGGGAATCAAAGGTGGGAGCAGCAATGCAACTTCAATCACGGTATCATCAGTGGAAGAAAAGTGACTAAAAAGGAGGAAGCACCAATCCACACATAATCACAGTAACATGTAACACAAGGTGACTCGGATGAAGCAGCCACCCAACTAATGTATTATGACAATGAGCAATCTGCACATAACATAAAACCATCAAAGCGATGTTCCTTAAAATAAAATGGTATCCAGGTCACTTGGGTTCAGTTATGTCATAGCATAAAACAGCTCACTGCTCCCATGAATTGTTCTGAGCCTTGCAATGATAAGTAAAGCAATGAGAGCAGATCTGAATGATGCAGTGCACTGTCAATCATTGGCCGGCTGAAATATACTGCAATCTTGATGCAAATTACCATGTAATTTTCTTGGTGATATGGTCATCACTGCAGGCAGTAAAAGATCACCCAACGTTTTGCAATGAAGAACAATGAAGTTATTAGTCGAACAAAAAATAAACAGACGAATAAAGATTGAAAATTGTCAAATGCAATGGGGCTGGATCTCCCTGTTGAAGAACTTTGAGCAAAAGATCACAAATGAGCTAACAAAGAATATTGTACGAAAGTACGAAATGTTACATGCACTGCAAGATCTCCCTGTTGAGAAACTTTGAGTAAAAGATACCCATTTTATTGCAAAGAAGACATACAGAGTAACATGTATATGAACAGAGTGCGAAGAATTCAAACAAAGAAGACCCGACATTTTTAAAATTATGTCAAATCCAGAGTGGCGGAAAATGTGTTTCGTGAGGAACTTACAGCACACACAAACACTTTGCAAAGTGTAAAAACAACACGAAGAGAGTGAGAAGAACGAGTAACAATTATAAACATTGCAAGAAATAACAAAATGTCATATGCAGTGACGATTCTGCTGCGGAACTTTTAGTTTTAGTAACAAGTTACGAAGTTCCTGTAAATAGTTAACACGGTGTTCAAACAACATGAACAAAATGAACAACATGAGAAAAAGAGCAAAATAAATGCAATGGTGACAGTTCTTCGCGTACAGAAATGTTCAGTGTGTCGGTGACCAAAACAAGGAATTCTTGTGAAACCTAGACATATTGCATAACACCAGCGGCGGAGCACGCAAGAATAATGGTTCGATATGAAGACTCGACAGAGTAAACCCTATCATTATCTCCAGAGCGCTTCCAGTAGAGGCTGCCCGCGCTCGTTCACTGACACAAAAAGGTACCAAGTGTCGGTGTCTAACTGTCCCTCTCAGCGGGAGAGTTGCTTTGTCATAACCCCCTCCACTTCTGTTGTTTCAATGCCGGGGTGAGGTCAACGGTCAATCACAGCCCACCCCAGTCGCGAGACACTCAGCTGGTCGTGGGCTTTGCTTTGCTTAATCCGAATGTTGTACTCCGATCTAAGTAGACACAAGAAATTCAGTTGATCCCAGGATCAACACGAGCCGAAACATTGACAATATCAAAGAAACAGGGAGTTCTACACCTGTTGGTACAGGTAAACAATTTCTGAGCGTGTTTTTAATCCAAACATATCATATCTATATGTTTTTGGAATCAGGAACCGACAAGGAATAAGATGAAAGTGTTTTTAAATTGATTTCAAAAATTTAATTTTGATAATAATTTTAATTTTTTTTAATTTTCAGAGCTTGTTTTTAATCCAAATATAACATATTTATATGTTTTTGGAATCCGAAAATGATGGAGAATAAGATGAATTTTATAATTTTTTTTTATTTTTTTTTACAATTTTCAGATTTTTGAGTCACTTGAGAAAAAGTGACTCTATGTAATCGGTCAGTGTTAGTCTGTCCGGCCGGCCGGCCGGCCGGCCGGCCGTCCGTAGACACCACCTTAACGTTGGACTTTTCTCGGAAACTATCAAAGCGATCGGGCTCATATTTTGTTTAGTCGTGACCTCCAATGACCTCTACACTTTAACGATGGTTTCGTTGACCTTTGACCTTTTTCAAGGTCACAGGTCAGCGTCAAAGGAAAAATTAGACATTTTATATCTTTGACAAAGTTCATCGGATGTGATTGAAACTTTGTAGGATTATTCTTTACATCAAAGTATTTACATCTGTAGCCTTTTACGAACGTTATCAGAAAAACAAGGGAGATAACTAGCCTTTTCTGTTCGGCAACACACAACTTAACGTTGGGCTTTTCTCGGAAACTATAAAAGTGACCGGGCTCAAATTTTATGTGAACGTGACTCCCAGTGACCTCTACACTTTGACGTCTGCTTTGGTGACCTTTGACCTTTTTCAAGGTCACAGGTATGTCTTGAAGGAAAAAAATTGAAATATCATATCTCTGAAACTATTCATCGGATTTGATTCAAACTTTATAGGATTATTCTTTACATCAAATTATTTACATCTGTAGCTTTTTACAAACGTTATCGGAAACACAGGGGAGATAACTAGCCTTTCCTGTTCGTCAACACACAACTTAACGTTGGGCTTTTCTCGTAAACTATAAAAGTGACACAGCTCTAAGAGTAACAAATGTTAGTGTGTCTACTGTTAATATGATTGCTTCGAAAAAAATTAATGATGCTAGTTTATGTGAATTAAGTTATTGATGGGGTTTGTTTATGTGAGATTAATGAGAGTATTTTTAATGCCAAGGTAAATATTTTGTTGCTCGATCCATGCAATCTCATTCTTCAGGTATGCATTGTGTTGTGAATAGCAATTTCTTCCTGTCCATCTGATGCCTCATATAATATTCAGAACTGCGAAAGTGACTCGATCGAGCGTTTGCTCTTCTTGTTAATGACCAAAGTCATTAATTAATTTGTAAGCCTCCAAGCTGAAATGCAATACCAAAGTCCGGCCTTTGTCGAAGATTACTTGACCAAAATGTCAACTAATTTGGTTGAAAAATGAGAGCGTGACAGTGCTGCCTCAGCTCTTACAAAAAGCCGGATATGACGTCATCAAAGACATTAATCAAACATATAAAACAAGTCGCGTAAGGCGAAAATACAACATTTAGTCAAGCAGCTGTCGAACTCACAGAATGAAACTGAACGCAATGCAACGCAGCAAGACCGTATACTCGTAGCATCGTCAGTCCACCGCTCATGGCAAAGGCAGTGAAATTGACAAGAAGAGCGGGGTAGTAGTTGCGCTGAGAAGGATAGCACGCTTTTCTGTACCTCTCTTCGTTTTAACTTTCTGAGCGTGTTTTCAATCCAAACATATCATATCTATATGTTTTTGGAATCAGGAACCGACAAGGAATAAGATGAAAGTGTTTTTAAATTGATTTCGAAAATTTAATTTTGATAATAATTTTTATATATTTAATTTTTAGAGCTTGTTTTTAATCCAAATATAACATATTTATATGTTTTTGGAATCAGCAAATGATGGAGAATAAGATGAACGTAAATTTGGATAGTTTTATAAAAAATTTTTTTTTTTTACAATTTTCAGATTTTTAATTACCAAAGTCAGTAATTAAATTTTAAGCCACCAAGCTGAAATGCAATACCGAAGTCCGGGCTTTGTCGAACATTACTTGACCAAAATTTCAACCAATTTGGTTAAAAAATGAGGGCGTGACAGTGCCGCCTCAACTTTCATGAAAAGCCGGATATGACGTCATCAAAGACATTTATCAAAAAAATGAAAAACACTTATGGGGATATCATACCCAGGAACTCTCATGTCAAATTTCATAAAGTCATAACTTGACTAAATGTAAAAAATGAAAAACACGTCTGGGGATATCATACTGTGACAAATGGATTGTACATAATCTAGTATTGGATGGTGTAAACAAATGTTGTACAGTTTGGCTTGCCATACTTGAAGTAGCACGACTTGACCGCGTGGCCTAGTTTTGTAAGGCGTATTTTCATTGGCTGCTTTGGCCAATAGTAGGAAATAAGGTTAGCTTCGTGGTGTGTGAGGCGAGAGCGTACTTGGCAGTCAGACGAGAGAGACGTGTTCTGATGTCTCCGCGTGTGGGCGATAACGCTGCTCCCGAACACTGTGGTCTAACCCCGAGAGACTAGTGTGGCGGACGAACCATGAGTGGTTCTGGGCTGTAAAGATACAGGTATTTATTGAATTGTATTTTGCTCAATAATATTGACTGGTGAAATGACTGGAAGAGTCATGTTGTAAATTGGGCTGGAAAAGCGTGAGCCGCTGTGTCAGCCATTTTGAAAAGGAAGGTCGAATGTTCTTTCGGTAATGAAGTTACTTGTAAATGAGCTGGTGTAAATAATATATCCGCATAAGTTAGTGGACGGATAGTTGAACAGTATTGGAAAAGAATAGCAGTATTATTTCGTAGAAAAGTTTAGCTAAGAATGGAGACTTATGGTAGCCTAAACTTTTTACGCAGCACCCCGGTCGGAGTGATGGGTGGGACCACTTGACAGCGGGAGAGAGAGAGAGAGACGGGCACCCCCTCCTTAGCGCTACGAGAGCGCAGGGTTGTAGCAACGCTGGAGTACAGGGAACTGGGTGAAGCCGCACCCCATAGCCACCACGAGCGGTATTGCGTGGGTGGTATGTATCCCGGGTATGTACCCGTTGAGTTTGTGGAGTTACCGTATGAGTAAACTGCCACCGAAGGAACTTAATCAGAAGATTGTGGAGTCACTGTAAGTGTGAACTGCCACCGAAGAACCATAATCGATGAGAATATTGTGTGAGACGTAGACGTCGTCAATTTAAGTATTACGCGACACGTGATGTGCGTAACATGACACTGTAGTAAACAGGAACTGTGAACATTAGCAGAATTGTGTGGATCAGGAACATTCATCTAACGTCAGACATTTGGTCTCCTACGTGTGTCAATACATTATTCTTCTTATATATGAATGAACGTGATCTGTAGAATGCATGAGAAATAACGTATTTGTATTGTTGTGTTGATGATTCATTACAGGTACGAGGGCAAAGGGAATTGAGAGTGCTTAATCTTTGTGCTTTGTCTGAGTGTTGTGTGCGAGTGACAGTAGACAGTAAACAGAGTAGAGCACGCATATTTTCTATACACACACACACTTACCTGAAATTTCATCCGTAACACATACCCAGGAACTCTCATGTCAAATTTCATAAAGATCGGTCCAGTAGTTTAGTCTGAATCGCTCTACACACACACACAGACAGACAGACACACACACACACACACACACACACACACACACACACACACACACACATACACACACACACGCACATACACCACGACCCTCGTCTCGATTCCCCCCTCTACGTTAAAACATTTAGTCAAAACTTGACTAAATGTAAAAAAAACCTAAAGAAGCATACAAGAGAGAGAGAGAGAGAGAGAGAGAGAGAGAGAGAGAGAGAGAGAGAGCCAGCCAGCCAGCCAGCCAGAGATAGAGTATCACTGACAGAGTATGTCACCGTGTGTATTTATGTGGGAGTGGGGGACGGGGGTCGATCGTGTGCACGGTGTGCGTTGGTGCGCGAGCAACCCTGTACGTATGTCCGAGGCCAAAAAATGTCAATTTCCGCCGATTCCTGAATGTGCGCGTGTGGTCAAACAATCACCGACACATATGAAACTTTACAACGTACAAGACTCCCCGAAAAACGTCTCCTCAATTAAACAACTGCTTTTTTTTCCACAGAAAAGAACGGAAATCACCTTTGCCCTCTTTGCTATCATAAAAGGGGTGGTCACATTTGACACACTTGCGTTACGCATTATGCGGTAGTATTGCGCGTGGCGAGACTGCTTTTCGTTGCTCGCGCGCTGTAGCGTTGGCAGCAGGGACCGAAATACAGGGAGCAGCCGTGACCGAGGGTCATGACCTATTTAGCTGCCAACTTAATCGTAAGCTGGGAACAGCCGTGTAATAGGTGCTTGATTTTGGTATTTTGATTTTACATAACATTAAACCTTTCTTGGGGTTCATGGTCATGGCAACAGCCATATTAATATTATATGATGTATAATATCATATTTCAGCATATGTGAATTACATGGCATCATACCAAACTGTCATACATTTTTATTCCTACATTATTCTGATTGATCATGATCACAACCAAACCTACTATCAGTGGACACATCCAAATGCAAGCGCCTGTTAACGTTCTTGACAACTTGCCACAGTGACTGATCTAAAAATATAGGTCCTTTGCCGCCACGGACACTGTTTGGCCTGTAGGTAAAATGTACAATGTATTTTCTGATTTGTGCACAAAAGCTTTTTTTCTTTTTTCTTTTTTTTAACATAACAATGTTTAATGTCACTGTATGTTTAAAAGACCATGGTCATATTTGTAAAAAAAATGTTAAATTAGAAAATAAATAACATTTTGATTCATGATTTTTCCTACACCTGTGCTGAAAATAAGAAATAAAAATGTCGGTATATAAGTCACTCAAATACAGTAAGGTATGAATGGCTCGGTTTGAGTTTGTTGCAGTTGACCCTGCACAATACTACCAATGATGTTTTTGTTGAACAATTTTGTAATTCACAACTTCCTGTGTTACACAATCTCAGTGATGACCAATTTTGCCTCCACACCTCCCATAGGGTGACGGATTTCACAACTTTCTACAGATGAACAACAATGTTGCCTTCACACCTCCCATAGGGTGACGGATGTCACAACTTTCTGTGTACACAAACTGATGACGACATAAGCGCATGCGCAAACGCCTGCCGACACCCATAAGCTTTCAGCTATACAGCTCAGCTATACAGCGGGGATATAGCTCAGTTGGTAGCGCGCTGGATTTGTATTCAGTTGGCCGCTTTCAGCGCGAGTTCGATCCCAGGTTCGGCGGAAATTTATTTCACAGAGTCAACTTTGTGTGCAGACTCTCTTCGGTGTCCGAACCTCCCCCCGTGTATACTACATTGGGTGTGCACGTTAAAGATCCCACGATTGACAAAAGGGTCTTTCCTGGCAAAATTGCTTAGGCACAGTTAATAATTGTCTACCATACCCGTGTGACTTGGAATAAGGCCGTGAAAGGTAAATATGCGCCGACATGGCTGCAATCTACTGGCCGTATAAAATTTCATCTCACACGGCATCACTGCAGAGCGCCTAGAACTGTAAACACGGAATATGCGCGATATAAGCCTCATTGATTGATTGATTGATACATACATGTGAGCCAACGCCAGCGTAATACTAGGGCTCATGGCTCTAGAATAACACGGGCAAATGCTGACTAGCAAAACTGCTGTCTGACCGAACCGAAACTGAAACAAACAGGGGGGAGTAACTCTAAACTATTACCGCTATTATCCTCAAAATTTCTCCCCTGACAAATACCATGACGCTAGAGGCATTCCTTAATCCCGAAATCAGCCATTCCTGAATCCTTGACAGGAATCATATTGAAATCCTGAAAGAAATCGTCCCTGATTCCTGAATTCAATCATTTCTGAAATCAATCATTCCTGAATCCTGATACAAATCAGTTTTTTTTAATCCTGAAACATCGCATCCCTGAACCCTGCAATGAATCATTCCTGAATCCTACAGTTAATCATTCTCGAATCCTGTAATATAAAGAATTCCTGAGTCCTGATGTAAATCATTACTTGATCCTGAAACAATTAATTCATGAATCCTGAAATCAAAAATTCCTTAGTCCTGAAATATACTCGTATCAGGTCTGCATCCTGAAATGAATCATTCTTTTACCCTGTTATATAATTAAGCGTTGTTGACTATAAATGTAAGTGTAAATACTTTTATTCTTTCTTTCTTTCTTTCTTTATTTGGTGTTTAACGTCGTTTTCAACCACGAAGGTTATATCGCGACGAGGGAAAAGGGGGAGATGGGATAGGGGAAAGGGGGGAGATGGGATAGAGCCACTTGTTAAGTGTTTCTTGTTCACAAAAGCACTAATCAAAAAATTGCTCCAGGGGCTTGCAACGTAGTACAATATATGACCTTACTGGGAGAATGCAAGTTTCCAGTACAAAGGACTAAACATTTCTTACATACTGCTTGACTAAAATCTTTACAAACATTGACTATATTCTATACAAGAACCAATTAACAAGGGTTAAAGGAGAAACAGAATCCGTTGGTCTCCTCATGCGACATGCGGCGTGCAGAGAAATAAGGATGTGGAAAAGAAGACTTTTGGTAAGTGAAATAAAGGTGATGGATCCAGTCAGGTAGAAATAAGACAACAAGAAAAGAATTGGAAAACTGCAGGGAATAGTAGGGAGAGTTTTCTTGGAAGGAAATATAGGTGAAAGGACTGGTAAGGCAGAAATAAGACAAAAGAAGAGAAGAAACAGAACCGTTAGTCGCCTCTTACGACATGCTGGTTAGCATCGGGTAAATTCTTTCTAGTCCCAACCAATATGGGACTCCCCCTAACCCGCGGGGGGTAAATGCTTTTATAACTGTGTTTTAATTTTCAATGTGTCAAGCGCAATGAGCATAATTGTAAAGTTATGACGTTGCGCTATATAAATGCTCATTTATTATTATTATGTATAAGTTACAGCTCCGTCCATCCGTGGTATCGCCTGATATTTTGTCGAGACTGGGTCAATGAATATGATGACGTCACTCGAGGCTCTACCGAGAGTGACGTCATTATATTCTTTCACCCCGTCGAGACAAAATATCACGCGATACCATGGATGGACGGATCTGTAACGTATATATGGCATGACCAAAGTAAAGAGAATTTGTCATGGGATGTGGAAACAAATCATTGGAAATTCACCATGGGCATCAACCCAAGCCTAGAAGTTGTAGAACTATATATTTTGTTTCAGTCTTGGCAAGGCCAGTTTTGTCCAGTTCCGGAAAAGACATCATGAATTCATTCACCCTGCCGAGACGAAAAACACAATTCCATGAATAAAAACGTATAAGCTTATATCCCGTGACGTATCAAAGCTAAATTTTGTTTTGAAATGTCTTCACAACGTACAGATAACTTATAGCGACATAATCGCCTTCACAAGACAGGAAAAACGCACACTTTGGTTTTCGTCTGCTACAAATCTAGTCTTGTTGGTTGACGGAGAGAATAAAGCTTCAATCGTACCTTCATCAACAGGAATAAATGCTCAATCCGCTGTCAGTTCGCAACTGAACCTTGTTTTTTTCTTTAACTTTTTGGTTAACATTGAAACGGCAATCCAAAAGAGTGTTTCAGCTGTTTGCAGACACAGGCTTAGCTCCTTCTTTTGTTGCTTTTCAGTATAAACTGACACCGGAAGCGAACACATTGTCGCGTATACTGTCGTCATAAAAAGACGTCATGACAAAGTTACACGCAAAGCGTAAGAGACTTTGACGTCATTTACTTTTGTTCGAAATTTTCCGTCTGTTCCTAGCTTAGTGAAGACGTGAGTAAGCTTACCCAAAACGTTTTTGTTCTCTATTCACATTGCAGCTGCGAAATAATGAGTCTTGTGTCTCGGTCGTGTAGGTACAGAGTTTGCTTCTGCAATCATTGTGTTCGTGTAGGTACAGAGTAATTTGCTTCTGCAATCATTGTGTTCGTGTTGACGACGGCTTCATAAGACAAATCAGCGAATCTATCGTGAGGAAGACGTTTATGTACAAATCACCGAACCCAACCCATTTTTTGTGTGCATTTTTCTGAAGAATAAACTGCATGTGGTTAATTTCATTCGTTTAATGCTTGTCGAAACGAGCCATAAGGTTTTAGAATAAAAGATTTCACGCATTGCTTGGCCATCTAATCACAGATGAGGTCGCAGTTTGTAGGTTGAATCTATGAATCGGCCAGAGATAGATCTGCATTTCTGGCCCGTACGACCTTCCAGATTATCAACAGCGGGTTCATGGTCGAAATCAAGAGGTCAAATTTGCGTGGCTCCCAATCATTTCACAAAAGATTTCCATTTTCTTGTTTCTGCGGCTGCGTAAGTTATTTTGCCTAGGTCATGGCCGAACTTAAGGCCTACGGAGAAATATCGCTGGATATTTTCTCCCTAGATTAACAGAGACAAAGCAGGGAAGTCACGCTGTATTATTATATATAATTCCTGAGTCCTGGTGTGAATCCTTACCTGATCCTGGTACAATGCATTCATGAATCCTGAAATGAATTATTCATGAATCTTAACAATCAATCTCATTCTATAATCCTGTGATAAATAATTCTTGAATTCTGTTGTAAACCATTCTTTGATCCTAAAACAATACGTTCATGAAGCCTCAGATAAATAATTCCTCAATCCTGAAACAAATTATTCCTTTTTCCTGGAATACATCTGTCCTGAATCCTGAAAAATAAATAATTCTTTCATCCTAAAAAAATGCGTTCCTGAATCCTGAAATAAATAATGTTTAACCCTGTACTATAAATGATTCCTGAGGTCGGATGTAGATCATTTCTTGATCCTGCAACAGTACATTCATAAATACTGAAATAAACCATGCCAGGATCTTGAAATCAATTATACCTCAATCCTGAAATCCACCATTTATCAAGCCTGATATAAATCATTCCTTGATGCTGAAACAATGCATTCAGGAATACTGAAATAAACCATGCTAGAATCTTGAAACCAATAATTCCCGAATCCTGATATAAATCATCCCTTTATCCTGAAATAATTCATTCATGAATCCTGAAATAAACCATTCCTGAAATAAACCATTACTGAGGCTCGAAAGTAACCATTCCTGGATCCTGTTCTGGCAGTAGCCTGGACGATGGAACGGGGGACGCCGAAGGGTCACCGCTGGTGTTTGACATTCTGGGAAACGACGGGACTTCTCTGGCTGCCGCACAAACTGTCAACGTGGGAGAAGAGCTCACTGTCACCATCCTCCTGCAGACCAACCCCGGTGAGATTTTGAAAGGGAAACTAGGGTAATGTTCATTTTGAAAGGGAAACTAGGGTAATGTTCTAGAATAGTGTCATGAGTCCCATCTAGGTTTTGAAAGTGAAACTCGGGTAATGTTCTAGAATAGTGTCATGAATCCCATCTAGGTTTTGAAGTGAAATTAGGGTAATGTTCTAGAATAGTGTCATGAATCCCATCTAGGATAAGGATAAGGACGAGGATAAGATTCATATAGTCCTGTGAGGTTACCCTCATGGAAATTTGGGCTGCTTTCTCCCTGGGGAAAGCGAGCTGCCATACAGTATACGGCGCTACCCTTTTTTTTCCTGCATGCGTGTATTCATGTTTCCAAGCCCTTAGACTTTCGCTGTGAACTTGGGTTCTTTATCGTGCGCATGCGTGCACACGGGGGTGTTCGGACACCGAGGAGAGTCTGCACAAAGTTGACTCTGGGAAATAAATCCCTCGCCGAACGTGGGGATCGAACCCACGCCGATAGCGACAACTGGTTTTGAAGCCAGCGCCACTACCGACTGAGCTATTTCCCCGCACTAGGTTTTGTAAGGGAAACTAGGGTAATGTTCTAGAATAGTGTCATGATTCCCATAATTATAGGTTTTGAAGTGAAACTAGGGTAATGTTCTAGATTAGTGTCATGAATCCCATCGAGGTTTTGTAAGGGAAACTAGGGTAATGTTCTAGAATAGTGTCATGAATTCCATCTAGGTTTTGAAGTGAAACTAGGGTAATGTTCCAGACTAGTGTCATGAATCCCATTTAAGTTTTGAAAGTGAAACTAGGGTAATGTTCCAGAATAGTGTCATGAATCCCATTTAGGTTTTAAAAGTGAAACTCGGGTAATGTTCCAGACTAGTGTCATGAATCCCATCTAGGTTTTGAAAGTGAAACTAGGGAATGTTCCAGACTACTGTCCCAAATCCCATCTAGGTTTTGAAAGGGAAGCTAGGGAATGTTACAGACTAGTGTCATGAATCCCATCTAGGATTTGAAAGGGAAACTAGGGTAATGTTCCACACTAGTGTCATGAATTACATCGAGGTTTTGAAAGTGAAACTAGGGTAATGTTCCAGACTAGTGTCATGAATCCCATCTCGGTTTTGAAAGTGAAACTGGGGTAATGTTCCAGAATAGTGTCATGAATCCCATCGAGGTTTTGAAAGTGAAACTAGGGTAATTTTCCAGACTAGTGTAAGATCCATCAAGGTTTTGAAAGTGAAACTAGGGTAATGTTCCAGACTAGTGTCATGAATCCCATCTAGGTTTTGAAAAGGAAACTCGGGTAATGTTCCAGGGTAGTGTCATGAATCCCATCGAGGTTTTGAAAGTGAAACTAGGGTATAATGTTCCAGACTAGTGTCATGAATCCCATCGAGGTTTTGAAAGTGAAACTAGGGTAATGTTCCAGACTAGTGTCATGAATACCATCTAAGTTTTGAAAGTGAAACTAGGGTAAAGTTCCAGAATAGTGTCATGAATCCCATTTAGGTTTTAAAAGTGAAACTCGGGTAATGTTCCAGACTAGTGTCATGAATCCCATCTAGGTTTTGAAAGTGAAACTAGGAAATGTTCCAGACTAGTGTCCCAAATCCCATCGAGGTTTTGAAAGGGAAGCTAGGGAATGTTACAGACTAGTGTCATGAATCCCATCTAGGATTTGAAAGGGAAACTAGGGTAATGTTCCAGACTAGTGTCATGAATCACATCGAGGTTTTGAAAGTGAAACTAGGGTAATGTTCCAGACTAGTGTCATGAATCCCATCTCGGTTTTGAAAGTGAAACTGGGGTAATGTTCCAGAATAGTGTCATGAATCCCATCGAGGTTTTGAAAGTGAAACTAGGGTAATTTTCCAGACTAGTGTAAGATCCATCAAGGTTTTGAAAGTGAAACTAGGGTAATGTTCCAGACTAGTGTCATGAATCCCATCTAGGTTTTGAAAGGGAAACTCGGGTAATGTTCCAGGCTAGTGTCATGAATCCCATCGAGGTTTTGAAAGTGAAACTCGCGTAATGTTCCAGACTAGTGTCATGAATCCCATATAGGTTTTGAAGTGAAACTAGGGTAATGTTCTAGATTAGTGTCATGAATCCCATCGAGGTTTTGTAAGGGAAACTAGGGTAATGTTCTAGAATAGTGTCATGAATCCCATCTAAGATAGCGACAACTGGTTTTGAAGCCAGCGCCGCTACCGACTGAGCTATTTCCCCGCACTAGGTTTTGTAAGGGAAACTAGGGTAATGTTCTAGAATAGTGTCATGATTCCCATATAGGTTTTGAAGTGAAACTAGGGTAATGTTCTAGATTAGTGTCATGAATCCCATCGAGGTTTTGTAAGGGAAACTAGGGTAATGTTCTAGAATAGTGTCATGAATCCCATCTAGGTTTTGAAGTGAAACTAGGGTAATGTTCCAGACTAGTGTCATAAATCCCATCTAAGTTTTGAAAGTGAAACTAGGGTAATGTTCCAGAATAGTGTCATGAATCCCATTTAGGTTTTAAAAGTGAAACTCGGGTAATGTTCCAGACTAGTGTCATGAATCCCATCTAGGTTTTGAAAGTGAAACTAGGGAATGTTCCAGACTAGTGTCCCAAATCCCATCGAAGTTTTGAAAGGGAAGCTAGGGAATGTTACAGACTAGTGTCATGAATCCCATCTAGGATTTGAAAGGGAAACTAGGGTAATGTTCCAGACTAGTGTCATGAATCACATCGAGGTTTTGAAAGTGAAACTAGGGTAATGTTCCAGACTAGTGTCATGAATCCCATCTCGGTTTTGAAAGTGAAACTGGGGTAATGTTCCAGAATAGTGTCATGAATCCCATCGAGGTTTTGAAAGTGAAACTAGGGTAATTTTCCAGACTAGTGTAAGATCCATCAAGGTTTTGAAAGTGAAACTAGGGTAATGTTCCAGGCTAGTGTCATGAATCCCATCGAGGTTTTGAAAGTGAAACTACGGTAATGTTCCAGACTAGTGTCATGAATCCCATCTAGGTTTTAAAAGGGAAACTCGGGTAATGTTCCAGGCTAGTGTCATGAATCCCATCGAGGTTTTGAAAGTGAAACTACGGTAATGTTCCAGACTAGTGTCATGAATCCCATCTAGGTTTTGAAAGGGAATCTAGGGAATGTTCCAGACTAGTGTCATGAATCCCATCAAGGTTTTAAAAGGGAAACTAGGGTAATGTTCCAGACTAGTGTCCCGAATATCATCTAGGTTTTGAAAGTGAAACTAGGGCAATGTTCCAGACTAGTGTCCCGAATATCATCTAGGTTGTGAAAGTGAAACTTGGGCAATGTTCCAGACTAGTGTCCCGAATATCATCTAGGTTGTGAAAGTGAAACTAGGGTAATGTTCTAGAATAGTGTCATGAATCCCATCTAGGTTTTGAAGTGAAACCAGGGTAATTTTCTAGAATAGTGTCATGAATCCCATCTAGGATACGGATAAGGAGGATAAGATTGTATATAGTCCTGTGAGGTTACCCTCATGGAAATTCGGGCTGCTTTCTTCATGGGGAAAGCGAGCTGCCATACAGTATTCGGCGTTACCCATTGTTTTGGATATTTTGTCCTGCATGCGTGTTTTCACGTTTCCAAGCCCTGAGACTTTCGCTGTAAACCCTGGTTCTTTATCGTGCGCGTGCGTGCACACGGGGGTGTTCGGACGCCGAGGAGAGTCTGCACAAAGTTGACGCTGGGAAATAAATCCCTCCCCGAACGTGGGGATCGAACCCACGCCGATAGCGACAACTGGTTATAAAGTCAGCGCCGCTACCGACTGAGCTATTTCCCCGCACTAGGTTTTGTAAGGGAAACTAGGGTAATGTTCTAGAATAGTGTCATGATTCCCATATAGGTTTTGAAGTGAAACTAGGGTAATGTTCTAGATTAGTGTCATGAATCCCATCGAGGTTTTGTAAGGGAAACTAGGGTAATGTTCTAGAATAGTGTCATGAATCCCATCTAGGTTTTGAAGTGAAACTAGGGTAATGTTCCAGACTAGTGTCATAAATCCCATCTAAGTTTTGAAAGTGAAACTAGGGTAATGTTCCAGAATAGTGTCATGAATCCCATTTAGGTTTTAAAAGTGAAACTCGGGTAATGTTCCAGACTAGTGTCATGAATCCCATCTAGGTTTTGAAAGTGAAACTAGGGAATGTTCCAGACTAGTGTCCCAAATCCCATCGAGGTTTTGAAAGGGAAGCTAGGGAATGTTACAGACTAGTGTCATGAATCCCATCTAGGATTTGAAAGGGAAACTAGGGTAATGTTCTAGACTAATGTCATGAATCACATCGAGGTTTTGAAAGTGAAACTAGGGTAATGTTCCAGACTAGTGTCATGAATCCCATCTTGGTTTTGAAAGTAAAACTGGGGTAATGTTCCAGAATAGTGTCATGAATCCCATCGAGGTTTTGAAAGTGAAACTAGGGTAATTTTCCAGACTAATGTAAGATCCATCAAGGTTTTGAAAGTGAAACTAGGGTAATGTTCCAGACTAGTGTCATGAATCCCATCTAGGTTTTGAAAGGGAAACTCGGGTAATGTTCCAGGCTAGTGTCATGAACCCCATCGAGGTTTTGAAAGTGAAACTCGGGTAATGTTCCAGACTAGTGTCATGAATCCCATCTAGGTTTTGAAAGTGAAACTAGGGTAATGTTCCAGAATAGTGTCATGAATCCCATTTAGGTTTTGAAAGTGAAACTCGGGTAATGTTCCAGACTAGTGTCATGAATCCCATCGAGGTTTTGAAAGTGAAACTAGGGAATGTTCCAGAATAGTGTCCCAAATCCCATCGAGGTTTTGAAAGGGAAGCTAGGGAATGTTACAGACTAGTGTCATGAATCCCATCGAGGTTTTGAAAGTGAAACTACGGTAATGTTCCAGACTAGTGTCATGAATCCCATCGATGTTTTGAAAGTGAAACTAGGGTAATATTCCAGACTAGTGTCATGAATCCCATCTCGGTTTTGAAAGTGAAACTGGGGTAATGTTCCAGAATAGTGTCATGAATCCCATCGAAGTTTTGAAAATGAAACTAGGGTAATTTTCCAGACTAGTGTAAGATCCATCAAGGTTTTGAAAGTGAAACTCGCGTAATGTTCCAGACTAGTGTCATGAATCCCATCTAGGTTTTGAAAGGGAAACTAGGGTAATGTTCCAGAATAGTGTCATGAATCCCATCGAGGTTTTGAAAGTGAAACTAGGGTAATGTTCCAGACTAGTGTCCCGAATATCTTTGAGGTTTTGAAAGTGAAACTAGAGTAATGTTCCAGACTAGTGTCCCGAATATCATCGAGGTTTTGAAAGTGAAACTAGGGTAATGTTCCAGACTAGTGTCATGAATCCCATCGAGGTTTTGAAAGTGAAACAAGGGTAATGTTCTAGACTAGTGTCATGAATCCCATCGAGGTTTTGAAAGTGAAACTAGGTTAATGTTCCAGACTAGTGTCATGAATCCCATCTAGGTTTTGAAAGTGAAACTAGAGTAATGTTCCAGACTAGTGTCATGAATATCATCGAGGTTTTGAAAGTGAAACTAGGGTAATGTTCCAGACTAGTGTCATGAATACCATCGAGGTTTTGAAAGGGAAAGTAGGGTAATGTTCAAGACTAGTGTCCCGAATATCATCGAGGTTTTGAAAGGGAAACTAGGGTAATGTTCCAGACTAGTGTCATGAATATCATCGAGGTTTTGAAAGTGAATCTAGGGAATGTTCCAGACTAGTGTCATGAATCCCATCAAGGTTTTAAAAGGGAAACTAGGGTAATGTTCCAGACTAGTGTCCCGAATATCATCGAGGTTTTGAAAGTGAAACTATTGTAATGTTCCAGACTAGTGTCCCGAATATCATCGAGGTTTTGAAAGGGAAACTAGGGTAATGTTCCAGAATAGTGTCATGAATATCATCGAGGTTTTGAAAGGGAAACTAGGGTAATGTTCCAGACTAGTGTCATGAATCCCATCTAGGTTTTGAAAAGGAAACTCGGGTAATGTTCCAGGGTAGTGTCATGAATCCCATCGAGGTTTTGAAAGTGAAACTAGGGTAATGTTCCAGACTAGTGTCATGAATCCCATCGAGGTTTTGAAAGTGAAACTAGGGTAATGTTCCAGACTAGTGTCATGAATCCCATCTAAGTTTTGAAAGTGAAACTAGGGTAAAGTTCCAGAATAGTGTCATGAATCCCATTTAGGTTTTAAAAGTGAAACTCGGGTAATGTTCCAGACTAGTGTCATGAATCCCATCTAGGTTTTGAAAGTGAAACTAGGAAATGTTCCAGACTAGTGTCCCAAATCCCATCGAGGTTTTGAAAGGGAAGCTGGGGAATGTTCAAGACTAGTGTCATGAGTCCCATCTAGGTTTTGTAAAAGAAACTAGGGTAATGTTCCAGACTAGTGTCATGAATCACATCGAGGTTTTGAAAGTGAAACTAGGGTAATGTTCCAGACTAGTGTCATGAATCCCATCTCGGTTTTGAAAGTGAAACTGGGGTAATGTTCCAGAATAGTGTCATGAATCCCATCGAGGTTTTGAAAGTGAAACTAGGGTAATTTTCCAGACTAGTGTAAGATCCATCAAGGTTTTGAAAGTGAAACTAGGGTAATGTTCCAGACTAGTGTCATGAATCCCATCTAGGTTTTGAAAGGGAAACTCGGGTAATGTTCCAGGCTAGTGTCATGAATCCCATCGAGGTTTTGAAAGTGAAACTCGCGTAATGTTCCAGACTAGTGTCATGAATCCCATATAGGTTTTGAAGTGAAACTAGGGTAATGTTCTAGATTAGTGTCATGAATCCCATCGAGGTTTTGTAAGGGAAACTAGGGTAATGTTCTAGAATAGTGTCATGAATCCCATCTAAGATAGCGACAACTGGTTTTGAAGCCAGCGCCGCTACCGACTGAGCTATTTCCCCGCACTAGGTTTTGTAAGGGAAACTAGGGTAATGTTCTAGAATAGTGTCATGATTCCCATATAGGTTTTGAAGTGAAACTAGGGTAATGTTCTAGATTAGTGTCATGAATCCCATCGAGGTTTTGTAAGGGAAACTAGGGTAATGTTCTAGAATAGTGTCATGAATCCCATCTAGGTTTTGAAGTGAAACTAGGGTAATGTTCCAGACTAGTGTCATAAATCCCATCTAAGTTTTGAAAGTGAAACTAGGGTAATGTTCCAGAATAGTGTCATGAATCCCATTTAGGTTTTAAAAGTGAAACTCGGGTAATGTTCCAGACTAGTGTCATGAATCCCATCTAGGTTTTGAAAGTGAAACTAGGGAATGTTCCAGACTAGTGTCCCAAATCCCATCGAAGTTTTGAAAGGGAATCTAGGGAATGTTCCAGACTAGTGTCATGAATCCCATCAAGGTTTTAAAAGGGAAACTAGGGTAATGTTCCAGACTAGTGTCATGAATCACATCGAGGTTTTGAAAGTGAAACTAGGGTAATGTTCCAGACTAGTGTCATGAATCCCATCTCGGTTTTGAAAGTGAAACTGGGGTAATGTTCCAGAATAGTGTCATGAATCCCATCGAGGTTTTGAAAGTGAAACTAGGGTAATTTTCCAGACTAGTGTAAGATCCATCAAGGTTTTGAAAGTGAAACTAGGGTAATGTTCCAGGCTAGTGTCATGAATCCCATCGAGGTTTTGAAAGTGAAACTACGGTAATGTTCCAGACTAGTGTCATGAATCCCATCTAGGTTTTAAAAGGGAAACTCGGGTAATGTTCCAGGCTAGTGTCATGAATCCCATCGAGGTTTTGAAAGTGAAACTACGGTAATGTTCCAGACTAGTGTCATGAATCCCATCGAGGTTTTGAAAGTGAAACTAGGGTAATGTTCCAGACTAGTGTCATGAATCCCATCAAGGTTTTAAAAGGGAAACTAGGGTAATGTTCCAGACTAGTGTCCCGAATATCATCTAGGTTTTGAAAGTGAAACTAGGGCAATGTTCCAGACTAGTGTCCCGAATATCATTGAGAATTTGAAAGTGAAACTAGGGTAATGTTCCAGACTAGTGTCTCGAATATCATCGAGATTTTGAAAGGGAAGCTAGGGTAATGTTCTAGAATAGTGTCATGAATCCCATCTAGGTTTTGAAGTGAAACCAGGGTAATTTTCTAGAATAGTGTCATGAATCCCATCTAGGATAAGGATGAGAATAAGATTGATATAGTCCTGTGAGGTTACCCTCATGGAAATTCGGGCTGCTTTCTTCCTGGGGAAAGCGAGCTGCCATACAGTATACGGCGCTACCCATGTTTTCCTGCATGCGTGCATTCATGTTTCCAAGCCCTGAGACTTTCGCTATGAACTTGGGGGTGTTCGGACACCGAGGAGAGTCTGCACAAAGCTGACTCTGGGAAATCAATCTCTCGCCGAACGTGGGGATCGAACCCACGCCGATAGCGACAACTGGTTTTGAAGCTATTGCCACTACCGACTGAGCTATGTCCCCGCACTAGGTTTTGTAAGGGAAACTAGGGTAATGTTCTAGAATAGTGTCATGATTCCCATATAGGTTTTGAAGTGAAACTAGGGTAATGTTCTAGATTAGTGTCATGAATCCCATCGAGGTTTTGTAAGGGAAACTAGGGTAATGTTCTAGAATAGTGTCATGAATCCCATCTAGGTTTTGAAGTGAAACTAGGGTAATGTTCCAGACTAGTGTCATAAATCCCATCTAAGTTTTGAAAGTGAAACTAGGGTAATGTTCCAGAATAGTGTCATGAATCCCATTTAGGTTTTAAAAGTGAAACTCGGGTAATGTTCCAGACTAGTGTCATGAATCCCATCTAGGTTTTGAAAGTGAAACTAGGGAATGTTCCAGACTAGTGTCCCAAATCCCATCGAGGTTTTGAAAGGGAAGCTAGGGAATGTTACAGACTAGTGTCATGAATCCCATCTAGGATTTGAAAGGGAAACTAGGGTAATGTTCTAGACTAATGTCATGAATCACATCGAGGTTTTGAAAGTGAAACTAGGGTAATGTTCCAGACTAGTGTCATGAATCCCATCTTGGTTTTGAAAGTAAAACTGGGGTAATGTTCCAGAATAGTGTCATGAATCCCATCGAGGTTTTGAAAGTGAAACTAGGGTAATTTTCCAGACTAATGTAAGATCCATCAAGGTTTTGAAAGTGAAACTAGGGTAATGTTCCAGACTAGTGTCATGAATCCCATCTAGGTTTTGAAAGGGAAACTCGGGTAATGTTCCAGGCTAGTGTCATGAATCCCATCTAGGTTTTGAAAGTGAAACTCGGGTAATGTCTAGAATAGTGTCATGAATCCCATCTAGGTTTTGAAGTGAAACTAGGGTAATGTTCTAGAATAGTGTCATGAATCCCATCTAGGTTTTGAAAGTGAAACTCGGGTAATCTTCCAGACTAGTGTCATGAATCCCATCGAGGTTTTGAAAGTGAAACTAGGGAATGTTCCAGATTAGTGTCCCAAATCCCATCGAGGTTTTGAAAGGGAAGCTAGGGAATGTTACAGACTAGTGTCATGAATCCCATCGAGGTTTTGAAAGTGAAACTACGGTAATGTTCCAGACTAGTGTCATGAATCCCATCGATGTTTTGAAAGTGAAACTAGGGTAATATTCCAGACTAGTGTCATGAATCCCATCTCGGTTTTGAAAGTGAAACTGGGGTAATGTTCCAGAATAGTGTCATGAATCCCATCGAAGTTTTGAAAATGAAACTAGGGTAATTTTCCAGACTAGTGTAAGATCCATCAAGGTTTTGAAAGTGAAACTCGCGTAATGTTCCAGAATAGTGTCATGAGTCCCATCTAGGTTTTGAAAGTGAAACTAGGGTAATGTTCCAGAATAGTGTCATGAATCCCATCGAGGTTTTGAAAGTGAAACTAGGGTAATGTTCCAGACTAGTGTCCCGAATATCTTTGAGGTTTTGAAAGTGAAACTAGAGTAATGTTCCAGACTAGTGTCCCGAATATCATCGAGGTTTTGAAAGTGAAACTAGGGTAATGTTCCAGACTAGTGTCATGAATCCCATCGAGGTTTTGAAAGTGAAACAAGGGTAATGTTCTAGACTAGTGTCATGAATCCCATCGAGGTTTTGAAAGTGAAACTAGGTTAATGTTCCAGACTAGTGTCATGAATCCCATCTAGGTTTTGAAAGTGAAACTAGAGTAATGTTCCAGACTAGTGTCATGAATATCATCGAGGTTTTGAAAGTGAAACTAGGGTAATGTTCCAGACTAGTGTCATGAATACCATCGAGGTTTTGAAAGGGAAAGTAGGGTAATGTTCCAGACTAGTGTCCCGAATATCATCGAGGTTTTGAAAGGGAAACTAGGGTAATGTTCCAGACTAGTGTCATGAATATCATCGAGGTTTTGAAAGGGAATCTAGGGAATGTTCCAGACTAGTGTCATGAATCCCATCAAGGTTTTAAAAGGGAAACTAGGGTAATGTTCCAGACTAGTGTCCCGAATATCATCGAGGTTTTGAAAGTGAAACTATTGTAATGTTCCAGACTAGTGTCCCGAATATCATCGAGGTTTTGAAAGGGAAACTAGGGTAATGTTCCAGAATAGTGTCATGAATATCATCGAGGTTTTGAAAGGGAAACTAGGGTAATGTGCCAGACTAGTGTCATGAATACCATGTTCAGGACAAGTGGTTCAAATCCCAGGAAGGTTTTTGACAGAAAAACCTTGGTAATGTTCATTAATAGTTCTTAAATTCAATAAAGCTGTTGCAAGGTACCAAGTCATTTTTTTTTTTTCATTTTTCATTTTTCATTACTTTATTGTCCCATCGCTGGGAAATTCGGGTCGCTTTCTCCCAGTGGAAAGCTAGCAGCAACGGAGTCGCGCTACCCAGGTGTCTGCGTGTTTAGGTGTATTCAGCCACCTGCACTCATGGCAGAATGACCAAGATCTTTAACGTGCCAATGTGGTGACACGGGGGTGGGAGATGGATACCGTCTCTGGGTCTGCACATAAAGTTGACCTGTGTCCGTCCCGGCCCGGATTCGAACCAGCGACCTCTCGATCACAAGTCCAGTGCTCTACCACCTGAGCTACCCGTGTGTTGGATGTGGAGAATAGTGGCATTAATATGTGGAACATAGGCCAACATACCAGTAAGTTTTTAAAAGGAAACCTTGGCAATGTTCAAGCATTCTGGTAAATATCAGAAGGGGACAATTTAGTAATGTTCAAGACTCGCGTTCCAAATCCGAGTAAGTTTTTTTTAAAGGAAAACTGGGGTAATGTTCGTACATAATGTCCGAAATTCGAGGGAATTGTGTCTAAGAATCCAGTACGTTAGTGTTTTTCTAATCTTTTTAAAAGAAAAGCCTTGGCAATTATCGATAATAATTGTGTGTGTGTGTGTGTGTGTGTGTGTGTGTGTGTGTGTGTGTGTGTGTGTGTGTGTGTGTGTGTGTGTGTGTGTGTGCAGCATACCTTGAGTTTTTGATCGACAGTTGCACAGCTGCTAATGGCGTTGACGCCACAGGCCCAGACGATTACGCCTCTTTGGAATTCGTCACCGCACCGTAAGAAAACACTCAATATTATGTTACAATGTATTGTGTATGAAGCTGTGTGTGTTGTATCATATTGTACAACAAGAATTGTTTTGCGCGAGAATTATATTGATTTTAGTTATTAATTTCGATTTCGATTTCGATCTGTTTGGAACAACGTCTTTGCTCAATCTGTTTGAGTCCTTAAACACACCGTATAACCGGTTGATACGAAGAAACTACCCACGCTCCGGTTTAATCCATTTCAGCTCTCACGCGGCGGCAAAGCGAGGTGAGTTGCTCCACAAATTGCATCATAACTTTCACAAAAAGACATTTTATCGTATTATTGTTGTTTGGACTTTAGCATAAGAAGTATGCGTACCACATTCCAGAATTATTTTATTACATGTATTTAAATGCACTTGTAAAAGGCGAGCAGAGAATATTGACACATTTCAAGCGTTCTGCGCCAAAATGTTGACTTTTCATTGTTATTATGGAATATTTAATGCAAGTAAAAGATTATAGTCAACGGGAAAGTCAAGATTAATCAATTCTTGAAACATGAGTGTACTTTTTGGTCTTTGAAAAGTTGCAATTCGATTACATGTCAAGAAATCGCGTAGCAACCCTACAAATTGCCGGTTGATACTCTCACGCTCGGTAGGGTGAGACTCTCACGAAAAAAAAAAATTCTCTGGTTGAGACTCTCACGAATGATTTTTGCTTTATTTGAGCAAAAACAACAATTTACTCGTTTATGCAGGCAATCTTTGTTTGTCCGGTATTTTGCCACTGATTCCTGTTCTTCCCCCCCCCCCCCCACACACACATATATATTCATGACCCCTCTCCCCATCATAGAGTTGTTATGTTCCCTTTTCCCCTATTGTAGTTTCGGCAAACTCGGGGTGCACCGCCTCTTTACAGACAGTATGAGCTGTCATTCATACCCTAATACACCCTTGATAATGTAAATGTCCGAGAAAACCCACACTGTTGCAGATCCTCTGTTATTGGGGAAAACAAGGATCATGGTGATTTTCTTGACATGATTCACTTGAATTTCTGCTTGTTCATGATCAAAAACTATATTTAACTACATTTCTAACTGTATAAGAGGCATGTTTGGAAGTGGATTGTGGAGTAAATATGTAAACCCGAAATACATGAAGTAAATACTAATACTTTGGCTCGGCTCGTTGATTTCATTCGAAACTCTCCTACTCTTTGTCTTAGTGAAGTTAGTCAGGTCTCTGATCAGATCTTCGTCCTCACTTGATTTCTTCTTCTTCCTCTTCTTCTTCTTCTTCCGTGGTAGGACTGGGTTCTCTCGAACGTTGAAAAGTCCTGCAGGTTGTCCATACACTTTTGGATTTCTGCCGTTCTGACCCAGTGACTGTGTAAAAAACATATCTCAGTGACGCAACATGCTCTCTCCAACGCTGGTGTCACTCACGTCAGTTTCAATTAAAGTGACAATCACTTTGCCTTTGCCGACTCTGATTCTGAAACAGACCAGATCCGCAAGTCAATCAATGCTTTGTGGATTTGTTTGTTTGTTTGTTTATTTGTTGCTTAACGTCCAGCCGACTACGCAGAGCCATATCAGGACGAGGAAGGGGGGATGAAGGGGGCCACTTGTCAAGCGATTCCTGTTTACAAATGCACTAACCCATTACTTGTGTCCCAGCAGGCTTTAGTAAAACTAAATTAATACCTACTGGAAGATTACCAGTTTCCAGTATGTTAAAATAGGCTTAACCTATCTACTGCTGGACTTAAATCAGAACACTAAGGCCAAAAAAACAAAATTGTCTGTTTAGGGTAACCCGACCGACCCTGTGTTTTTGGCGCCGACCCTAAAACTTTTTTCTCAATTTCTACTTACCTCATTTTTCAAAAAACATATTTTTGCTATTTCAGAACGGAATATAGTCATGTTGCATATCAAATGAAAGGATTTTCAATGTCTGAGTTATTTAGACCATTTACGATGCTCTATAACAATTATTTCAATGAACACTTTCATTTGGATCCAAAAAAAAAAAAAAAAAAGTTGCCGACCGACCGACCCTAATTTTTGGGGGCATGTTACCCTAAACAGAACATTTTTTTGTTGGCCTAACAGATTAAACTATACATGAATCGCGAGACAAGCGGCAAGAGAAGAGATTTTTGGAAAAAAATACAGGTGAATGAGCAAGAAGGCAGAAAAAAGAAAAGAATTCATGAAGAAAAAGAGAGCATGACAGGAAAGAGGAACCAAAAATCTACCTAACAGCAAACTAGAAAGCTCCTGCGGTTCCAAAAACAGGAGGGGCCTTTAATTTCATAACCGCAGTGCCCCACTGCGGGAGCTTTGTGGATGAATGCTGGCGGGATGTCAAACTGACATGTTTCATGGCACGTGCACTCAATTCAACAGTGGATCACAAATCCAGTAAGACAATCATGATAATAAAAATATGGTATACCATCATAACATGAAATACCATACGTGACGTGTGTAGCATGCAAGGCAAAACAAGTACAGGGAAGTAAAAGAATCATCAAGAGAGAGAGAGAGAGAGAGAGAGAGAGACAGAGAGACAGAGTGAGACAGAGAGAGAGACTTAGACTTAGACTTAGAACATTTTATTGACATAAAGGGTAAACATTTTAAGCCAAGGGCCTAATCTTACAACGTGCCCTTTACATTCACACTAACACATCCGCACGCATATAACCAACATAATATAATGAAATCATATAGGCATAACATGTAAATGTACAGTAAATAAGCATAAGCACCACGGCCACACGAAACACAAAATCTAATATATATACGAAGTAAAACAATATGAATACTATATGCTATTAATATGTAATATGACGTGAATATAATTATATAGTAATATTAATATAGTATACATTAGACAGAACTGTAAGATTCACATAATTATGTCACCGCGGGTGTGTACTTACAGAGAACAGTTTAGATGTTTTTTTAAGGAAGATTTAAAGATATTTACAGATTTGCTAGTTTTAACATTCGAAGGAAGAGAGTTCCACCTTGACGGCCCAGCAAAGTTTTATATAGATTTACACGGGTCCTTGGTAGTAGATATTTATCTGATCCGTATCTCTCAGGAGCCTCGGTTATGAATGCATTCAAGTATGGTGGTGCTAGCCCATGGGGCGGGGATGTAGCTCAGTCGGTAGCGCGCTAGATTTGTATCCAGTTGGCCGCTGTCAGCGTGAGTTCGTCCCCACGTTCGGCTAGAGATTTATTTCTCAGAGTCAACTTTGTGTGCAGACTCTCCTCGGTGTCCGAACACCCCCGTGTGTACACACAAGCACAAAACAAAGTGAGCACGAAAAAGATCCTGTAATCCATGTCAGAGTTCGGTGGGTTATAGAAACACGAAAATACTCAGCATGCTTCCTCCGAAAGCGGCGTATGGTTGCCTAAATGGCGGGGTAAAAACGGTCATACACGTAAAAGCCGTGGGAGTTTCAGCCCATGAACGAACAAACAATATGCAAGGGCAGGTCGTTGATGAAAATGCAAAATAATAAGGGCCCCAAAATAGAACCTTGAGGAACTCCAGAGAGAGAGAGAGAGAGAGAGAGAGAGAGAGAGAAAGAAAGAGAGAGAGAGAGAGAGGTTTTAAACATTAATCAATCAATCAATATGAAGCTTATATAGCGCGTATTCCGTGGGTACAGTTCTAAGCGCTTGTCGAAGAGTTGTCAACACAGGACTAACAAAGAAACTAACATCTACAGACGGACACGAACCCTATCACACACTAGCAAACCCTGGTAAACAAACAACTGTTTAACAACAATGTACACATCAATAGCTAGGTCAAACAAAATAATATTAAGCACAAAAAAAACACCTCTCACAGAGCACAGCACAAGAATGTCTTTTGGGGCACAGCACATCACGTCGAGCATGAAAGTCGCAGCCAGCTACGGGAAGAACTGAGTCTTCAACCTACTCTTGAACGCGTCAAGAGAGGGGCTCTGGCGAAGCTCAAGCGGCAGGGAGTTCCAGACGGAGGGGCCCGCGGAGGGAAATGCACGCTGACCAGCAGATGCGAGTTTCGAGCGAGGGATGTGGAGGCGGAGAGGGTCAGCAGCAGAACGAAGGGGACGGTCGGAGGGCTGGGTGTACAAGAGACTACATAAGAGATTTTGCATCAAATCCAAACAGGTAAACATGCTAAGACATGAAATATTCTCCGTTTTCCATTTGAAAAACTGCGTGAGAGTCGCAACCGAGTATGCGTGAGAGTCGCAACCTTTCAAAATAAAGCAAGCGTGAGAGTATCAACCGGAAATTTGTAGGGTGCTACGCGATTTCTTGACATATAATGGAATTGCAACTTTTCAAAGACAAAAAAGTACACTCATGTTTCAAGAATTGATTAATCTTGACTTTCCCGTTGACTATAATCTTTTACTTGCATTAAATATTCCATAATAACAATGAAAAGTCAACATTTTGGCGCAGAACGCTTGAAATGTGTCAATATTCTCTGCTCGCCTTTTACAAGTGCATAATTATCTACTATATAATACTGGTAGGATTTTCGGTGGTTTTTCGATTCCTGTCACCAAACCGCGCGGATTTGTGCCTTCTCCTTCGGTTGCTATGCCAACGTGACCCAGGAAATCGATTCCGCTAGGTCCCGACTTCCAATTTTGTCCACGAACAAAGTTTGAAGAGGTTTGTCTCGCAAATTTGAGTAGACAACAGTGAACTTTGACCTGAACTTTGACATCGCGGCGAAAGAGATCTGTGATTGGTTCTTCTTCAACTTTCGGTTCGACTAAACACGCGACCGCACCTCAGACGAACCTAGCTGTGTGTTTTATTTCTCTACCCCAGACGAACCTAAAATAATAAGAAGATAGATAGATCTGTTTATCTGTTAATGGAACTCCAAAATATTCCATAGATTTGTTTACTAAACAGTTCGAAACATTATCACCTGATAAGTCGCCGTATAACCTTATAGGTTCCAGCGACTAAATATTTTCCCCCGGTTCAACCATAGACATGTACGTCATCATGATCTCCCCTTAATTTGACCGTTATTTTGGCTGTCTTAGTGAAATGGTAAGATATATCTCTATGTTTTTTACATGTAAGTGTTCGGAAAAAATACAGTTATAGCAGCTATGTACAAAAATAAGCAGCATATGCTCTTTTCGCCAAAGTAAAGTCCTTTTTTCTTCTGGTTTCTTATATGTGTCACAGCACACCGCAAGCTTTTAGGCGAATAGCAAGTGAGTGGTATATATATATCATCAATTTTATAGTAGATAACGGTGTAAAATACTTACCATGTTCATGTCCGTTATACGTTTTCAATATTCCATATGTGTCATTTAATTGTGTGTTGCTTGATGCCATGTGTGTGTGTACATGACTATAAATAAGCATGGATGGATGTGTGCACTCGATTGTGTGTGTGAACCATGTATATATTTTCTGTTGTCAATGTTGTCAATTAGATATGTTATACTATGCGTTTGAATCATTAAGTATTTTAGACGTCATACTTTTTTTCGTATCTTCACGATGGCTTTTTACCCGTTTAAATTTTAATGCTTCCAACTTTCAAAGCGCTGCACGGCTGGGAAGAGATGCGCACTTTTATCACTGTTGTTCATGTAGACGTAATCATGGATTCATGCAAACGTCATACCTGCTGTATTTTATTTTGTTTGTTTGTATAGTCGCGTGCGGTCGCGCAGTCTTTTTGGTCAGTTCCGATTACCTCCCATTGATGCGAAAACCTATATGACTGTTTTTTGTTATTTTTCTCTCTGTTAATTCACCAGTGGCTATGTAACATGTGTTACAGAATTGCACCGGTGTAAGGGTTAACATTTTATTTTTCACCAAGAGAATATAATTCATTATATGCGGGATAATGTGCGGGGGGGGGGGGGGGGGGAGGGGTGCAAACAACATTTTCACAAGCACATAACCAACAAAATGACATCGCATGCGCAGCACACAAAGTGCGTAGCACGGGTACCACTAGTAATAAAATAATTCTGGAATATGGTACGCATACTTCTTATGCTAAAGTGCAAACAACAATAATACGATAAAATGTCTTTTTGAGAAAGTTATGATGCAATTTGTGGAGCAACTCACCTCGCTTTGTCGCTGCGTGAGAGCTGAAAATGGATTAAACCGGAGCGTGGGTAGTTTCTTCGTATCAACCGGTTATACGGTGTGTTAAAGTCGATTTTCAGCAAACCGGTCATCAGAATCACTGAGTATTTAATACGCTGTCTATTTAAAACAAGTACCTTGGCGACGATACTTCCAAAATCTTGACACATCGAGTTGGTGGTCCCCCCCCCCCCCAATTTTTGTAGATAGACAGATTTTCTCCCCAAAAAAACCCCACTTAATAGCACACTATGCCTGCAGCCAAATGATAAAGAAATCTCTGAAGCTGCAACCTTCAAATTTGTTGTACTGTATTGACCAGTAGCAAGTCTGTACATACGTACACAGGCCCATTTGACCAATTTTATTCCGATCCCAAAAGACTTCGAAAATAACTGTCAGGATTATCAGCGGTCTGAAAGAGTAGGAGCCCCTGTACCGCAGTCAGATTTTTCACCATCCTGGACTGTGATCTCCGTTCTGTTCTTCACAGTTATGATAAAGACATCGTTCTAAGGTCAAAACAAGTCGAAATTTTGGGACTGCTGCCAGAAGGAGACCGTAATATATGGTTTCATCACTGTCAACTGGTTACAGAAAAAATCGTCTGCTCCAGTGAGTGCCGAAACCAAACGGTTGATTATCACGTGACACTTTTGCCATATTTAGAGTTGTTTGCACAGTAAATACAGCCGCGAAAAATAGCTCGCTTGAAACTGTCTTACATATCAATTCCTTTGTAATTTAAAAATTACAAAACACCTTGAAAAACTGTCATTATCGACGATCGCGAATCTGCTTTTATCAATAATACATTACAACAAGTCGCGTAAGGCGAAAATACAACATTTAGTCATGTAGCTGTCGAACTCACAGAATGAAACGGAACGCAATGCAATTTTTCAGCAAGACCGTATACTCGTAGCATCGTCAGTCCACCGCTCATGGCAAAGGCAGTGAAATTGACAAGAAGAGCGGTTTAGTAGTTGCGCTGAGAAGGATAGCACGCTTTTCTGTACCTCTCTTCCTGAGCGTGTTTTTAATCCAAACATATCATATCTATATGTTTTTGGAATCAGGAACCGACAAGGAATAAGATGAAAGTGTTTTTAAATTGATTTCGACAATTTAATTTTGATAATAATTTTTATATTTTTAATTTTCAGAGCTTGTTTTTAATCTAAATATAACATATTTATATGTTTTTGGAATCAGAAAATGATGGAGAATAAGATGATGGTAAATTTGAATCGTTTTATAAAAAAAATAATTTCTTTACAATTTTCCGATTTTTAATGACCAAAGTCATTAATTAATTTTTAAGCCACCAAGCTGAAATGCAATACCGAAGTCCGGGCTTCGTCGAAGACTACTTGACGAAAATTTCAACCAATTTGGTTGAAAAATGAGAGCGTGACAGTGCCGCCTCAACTTTCACGAAAAGCCGGATATGACGTCATCAAAAACATTTATCAAAAAAACGAAAACAAATTCGGGGATATCAATCCCAGGAACTCTCATGGAAAATTTCATAAAGATCGGTCCAGTAGTTTGGTCTGAATCGCTCTACACACACGCACGCACGCACGCACGCACACACACACATACACCACGACCCTCGTTTCGATTCCCCCTCTATGTTAAAACATTTAGTCAAAACTTGACTAAATGTAAAAAGTTCTAAATATGTTAAAAAAAATTAACAAAAAAAAATAAAAAATCGGTTTCCTTGCCAGACAAGGAAGCTCAAGGCATCCCTGTCAGGGAGAGAATGAGCCGAACTGTCACGTTTCACTATATCACATAAGGTGATTATGAAACGGTTAGTTACTTCTAACTAACTAACCACACCACGATCCACTCTCGCAGTCATATACTGTTCAAAAAAAGAAACGCATAGCTTGTAATATTTGGTTAATTTAGTTATATGGCTACAAGGATATCCACCAAACTGCAGAAAATGTTTATCTGGTCGTCGACCTTTCGTCCATTGCCACAAGTGAGCTCTGCACGTGACGCATGCGTTATCAGTGGCTACAATGTCAAAATTGCTCATTTGGCATGACCACTCGTCATGCTTCAGTGTAATCTCGTGAAACTCGGGGAATATTGAGCTCTCACCATGTCTTCCAAAACCCATAAAAGCGGATTGTTCGCCACAAAGAAATCAGACGACAATTCAGCGACGAAAGATGGCCCGATTGAGCAGAGAAGACCG
>NC_090258.1:32510881-32673381 GCF_037325665.1 Littorina saxatilis
CCGTGCAACACAAAATATCCGTGTTCGTTCTGCGCTGTCAGCAAAATCCACAACCGTTGACACAAAGCACAGGCGCTTTCTATCGCAATTGACCAAGAGAAGGCACCCCACCGAGTGACACTTTCTTGATCCATGTTACCTAATCGTGACACGAACTCATTTTGACCTGCCATGCGTTGCTCAGAATCACAATAGCCCGCTCAGAGAAAAGTCGCTCTGGATTGGTCTATGCAACGGGCTCACAACGATGTAAATCGCTTCACGATGGCGACGAAGAAAGCATGATTGCTGCGAGATATGAAAAAAGTTGTACTTCTTAAACTAGTAGACGATTCGGCCAGTGAAATCGTCAGAGAGAATATAGTTATGATGGGAAATTTAGCTGGGGTAGTCCTTGAACCTTGAAAAGCGGTGGATCCCTCGGGTCACGTCGAAAACCACGCCGAGAAGATCGCAACACGCTACACAGCATCGCAGTGTAAACACCGCCGCCATCTTGGATAACGCGGCGGGCGGTGGGCGAGCATATATCAAAGCCGCTCGCCGAGTGCTTCGCGAGCGCTTTCCTGCACTGCCCAAAGAAACGGCTTTTTGTCATTGACACTGCGAGCGACCCGTGGCGAACCGCTCTGGCCAACTCGTCTCACAGTTCAGGATGGTTTTTCACAACATCCGGAGCACGCTCCACGCCTCTGACGGGCTGTATCCCACAATCGGGAACAAGGAACTTAGTCGATAAATATCCACAGGGGGCGGACAAATGGTTTACATGTGAAATGTGTGTATATGGGTGTGGGTCTGAAACAAACAAACAAACAAACAAACCATGTGAACCCCCCCCCCCCCCCCCCTCCCACCGCTCGCGGGCTGAACGACTGACGTCACATGTCGCTTCGGTCTTTTCCAGAAGAACACCGCGTGTACATAATACACAATTCGATCGCGTAGCACTGCCAATGCCCTTTTTCGCAACGAAAACCGTGCTGCTGTTTCTTGTGTGTTAAATCTGAAAGCAATATAAGTGAACGAACAATTGAAAACTGATATCACGTTACTAAACTCCCAAAAGTAATAAATTACTTCTGACTGCGGTACACAATACATTTTCAAAGCAATTTTTATTATTTTCAAGACATAAAAAATACAACGGAAGAAAAATGCAAGCAATAACAATTTTTTTAAAGTACAGACTAAATACTGAAGCTCTCTATTTCTCTTTAGTATGTTGGATTCAGGTGTACTTACTCACAGTTGCAGACAGATACAGATTCAAACACGTGTCGAGCGTAAAACAAAAAGTGAAACTAGAGAATAACATGAACCTGAAAACTTTTAAAATATTTGTACCCAGCACCAAATGAGATTATTGTAAAAAAAAAATGTAATACAAAGTGTGTGTGTTCTACATAAGACAGGAGAATTTACATAGCAACAGAAAACATGCTTGTAAATCACTGAGCACCAATGTAGCTAACTTTGCCCGTCTCACACCTTGTTAATGTTAGTGTCACTGGTACGCAACCTGTTCTTCATGCTCTACTCTTTCCACCCGCGGTGCACTTTGTCCATCATTGACATTGTCCTCAGCTTGTGGTGAACTCGGATTTAAAAAAAAACAGGACAGCATTTTCGAAAACATCTTCTCGCACTTTAAAAGAAATGTCAAATGCATAAACTGTGTCATAAAAAAGCACAGGCACTGTATCATTGGTTTGGCACTGTTGCAGAAAGTCCTTGTCATCAGCTTTCATTTTGGCAGAGCAAGCGACACCCACAGTCCGACGAAAAATGTCCTGCATGTCAAGGAACATTTGCACAATGTTGTCTTTGACAAATGTCAGTCCTCCTCGGTTAAGCACCGTTGTCATGTCAGTTGAAGAATCACAATCACTTTCTGACAGCTCACTGAACCTCAGTGCTTCTAAACAGCGCAGTTTCTCGTATCTGTATGCACCTTTCTTGAGGCCCCAAACTTTCTTTTTTAGTTTCTTCACCACACTCCCAGCAACATACCTGATCACATCCTTCCTCACACACTGGCACCGGTCGGTCATTCGCGTTGTCTTCCTGTTTGCACCCATAGGTTGCTTCGACCAGCCTTTCAAACATCCTGAGGCAAATGGAAGCTGATGCATGAGTCGACTTGGTGACCTCTGTAATGCTTGCATGGCTTGCGTAGTACAATGAGTGAGCCTTTTCCTTGGCCGCGTTCCGGAACTTCCCTCGTAGACCAAGGCATGACTCAAACACCTGAAGTTTGTCCCGAAGAACAGCACCTGTCAAACAGACCACAAAGTCTTACACTTGAACACATACAATAGAACCACCTTTGTATTACCTCAAACAATCTGAGAAAGCGGGTCTTTAAAAGGAGGCAGTCTTAAAATGAAGGAAAATTTACAGAAGTTATGCACAGACAAACTGACAAAATAAGGTCTTAAAAGGGAGGGATTATCAAATTGGGGGGGGGGTGGTCCACTGTATATATATATATATACAATAATAGATTTTTATTAGTCCATATCTTGGGATAATTCCCTGCCTCGTATAACTTTAAAACAAAGGCAAACACACACACCATTGTATCCAAAAAGAACACTTGCACATTGACAAGCTTCATATTGATTGATTGAAGTCTGGAATGTGTACGCGAATGATCAACAATAATTACACGTATGCCATACAGGGAGCACTGCTTACTATATATGACAGCTTATTCTCAGCGTAACTGAATAACTTGAAATTTAAACTTGAAATTGTTTTACATTATAAGCAAAAGTGAAAACACGACTTCAACAAAATTGTATTCATTCATACAGTGTTTCTCTAAACACTTACAGTCCAAGGTTTTAACATGGCTTCACAGATCAGCTGACAGGCATTCATTTTCTGCAATCTCACTGCACACCTCTTCCAAAAGTGGAACTGTCACCTGTTGACATTTAAAAACACACGCAAATGTACACACAGTGACACAATAAAAAATCATGCGTAATGAGAGTTATCCAAAAATATTATATGATGCACTGGTGTCAAATGTGTTATGGTATTTTATGTTATCACAGAATCTAAGTCTTGAAAAATACACATGTTCACACAAAAATATGGCAAATACCACATGAGACTGAAATATACACAAATCTGCAGTAACTTGACTGAGAAATCACAAGCGGGTGTAGTTGTAGGCATCACAATCACAAGACAAACAAATTCTGCCTTTATGTTTAATATTTTTTAACAATAAATGTTGCAAATGTAACGAATAACTTCTCACCTTTTGTGAAATAGTACTTTGAGCTTGACACACTTCTGACAAAAGTGGTGCTTGCTTCCTGAAACAAAATTATTCAATGATGAAAAGAACTGAATGTGGCAGTGTTCAAAGTGATATTCAAACTTGTATGTAACTATCAGTACCTATACTGTAAAACGAGAAGGCTATTGGCATGCTCGTCAATCAGTATGTGTCATTCAGTGTTTTGTGCTGTAACAATGAAATGCAATCAATGCAAGTTCGTGCAGTCTAGAAATAAATACAACAATAATTTCAATTGAAACCACAAACTAGTCAAATAAATTGTGTAAATAGTTGGACAAAGAGATGCTTATTAACCCAGGGAAATAACAGGATTTCTTAGCAAAACTTTCCCAACCCATTTACCTGATTCAGTCCGGCTTTTCTGCTTTTAACACTTACTTTCAGTTTCACTAGAATATATCACAACTACAAGAATAACAATGGAACAGGAATGAGATTTTGTTTTGTTTTTGTAAACTACATCAGGATTTAACTAGTTTGGAAGCTCTGCTTACATACAAAATACAGACAGTGACGTTCAATCGTGGTGGCTGATCATGCAGTGCACTGACTGAGACGGACGATTCGATTTGATCGCTTCACCACGCCTTTCCAACTATGTGCTCCCATACAGTTTTGGTAGATACATGCTTGTGCAAGTATGTTATCAATCAATCAATCAATCAATGAGTCTTATATCGCGCATATTCCGTGGGTACAGTTCTAGGCGCTCTGCAGTAATGCCGTGTGAGATGAAATTTTATACGGCCAGTAGATTGCAGCCATTTCGGCGCATATTTACCTTTCACGGCCTATTATTCCAAGTCACACGGGTATAGGTAGACAATTATTAACTGTGCCTAAGCAATTTTGCCAGGAAAGACCCTTTTGTCAATCGTGGGATCTTTAACGTGCACACCCAATGTAGTGTACACGGGGGGAGGTTCGGACACCGAAGAGAGTCTGCACACAAAGTTGACTCTGTGAAATAAATTTCCGCCGAACCTGGGATCGAACTCACGCTGACAGCGGCCAACTGAATACAAATCCAGCGCGCTACCAACTGAGCTATATCCCCAATATGAATCTTATTTTCCTTTCGATGGTCAGTTTTACTCACCTCTGTAACGGCAGTCACCTCTGCGAATGCTGTCGAAGAATCTAACCGAAAGTAAACATTCTGGGAATCTACGCGCATCGGCCTTGACGCAAGTCAATGAGCGCGGCCTCAATCTTCCCGCACCGTAGACCAGATTAGTAGGTGCTTGATTTTGGTATTTTGATTTTACATAACATTAAACCTTTCTTGGGGTTCATGGTCATGGCAACAGCCATAATAATATTATATCATGTATAATATTACATTTCAGCATATTTGAATTACATGTCATCATACCAAACTGTCATACATTTTTATTCCCACATCATTCTGATTGATCACAACCAAACCTACTATCAGTGGACACATCCAAATGTAAGCGCCTGTTCTTGACAACTTTTAATCGATCTAAAAATAGCAACTTGCTGGGTCCTTTGCCGCCAACAGACACTGTTTGGCCTGTAGGGGATATAGCTCAGTTGGTAGCGCGCTGGATTTGTATTCAGTTGGCCGCTGTCAGCGCGAGTTCGATCCCAGGTTCGGCGAAAATTTATTTCACAGAGTCAACTTTGTGTGCAGACTCTCTTCGGTGTCCGAACCACCCCCCGTGTCTACTACATTGGGTGTGCACGTTAAAGATCCCACGATTGACAAAAGGGTCTTTCCTGGCAAAATTGCTTAGGCACAGTTAATAATTGTCTACCATACCCGTGTGACTTGGAATAAGGCCGTGAAAGGTAAATATGCGCCGACATGGCTGCAATCTACTGGCCGTATAAAATTTCATCTCACACGGCATCACTGCAGAGCGCCTAGAACTGTACCCACGGAATATGCGCGATATAAGCGTCATTGATTGATTGATTGATAGGTAAAATGTACAATGTATTTTCTGATTTGTGCACAAAAGCTTTTTTTCTTTTTTCTTTTTTTTTAACATAACAATGTTTAATGTCACTGTATGTTTAAAAGACCATGGTCATATTTGTAAAAAAAAATGTTAAATTAGAAAATAAATAACATTTTGGTTCATGATTTTTCCTACACCTGTGCTGAAAATAAGAAATAAAAATGTCGGTATATAAGTCGCTCAAATACAACTAGGTATGAATGGCTCGGTTTGAGTTTGTTGCAGTTGACCCTGCACAATGCGACCTATCATGTTTTTGCGATTTTGCCGTCACCCCTCCCATAGGGTGACGTATTTCACAACTTCCTGTGTTACACAAACTCTGTGGTGACCAAATTTGCCTTCACTCCTCCCATAGGGTGACGGATTTCACAACTTTCTACAGATGAACAATGTTGCCTCCACCCCTCCCATAGGGTGACGGATGTCACAACTTCCTGTGTACACAAACTGATGACGTATTTCACAACAAAATGGCGCTGCCCATGGTCAACCTCGAAACTATCCGTATAGAATGGGGGCGTCCTCGCCCCCATAATAACAACCAACTCCGATGGCGAATCTGCGATTCCTAAACGCCCCACTGAACGACTGACGTCACATGTCGCTTCGGTCTTTTCCGGAGGAACACCGCGTGTACATAATACACAGTTCGATCGCGTAGCACTGCCATTGCACATTTTCGCAACGAAAACCGTGCCACTGTTTCATTCATCTTGGCGTGTTAAATCTGAAAGCAATATAAGTGAACGAACAATTGAAAACATATCACGTTACTAAACTGTAGCTCAGTGTTTCAGTCAGTGTGACGTGGAACTGTTCAAAATATCTGCTGTATCAGGGAAGCCGATTTGGTTTCACCTGAACGTGACGACTGCGAGAGGCGAGCGCAAACCGGGTGTTGTACAGAAATGGTGTTCCCTTTGATATTTTAGTGGACATTTAACTTCAAATGCAACCTTTCTTAGCCGTAGAGTTGGTAACAGAACCTTCATGCGCGAGAAACGCCACATACGACGGAGTAACCCTGAAATGCCTTCACTTTTGTAGCCCTATCTGTCAGTTGCTGTCGTAGCCTAGTGGTTTGTGCTCCAGCTTGAAGGTCAGCTGACTCGGGTTCGACTCCCTTACAGTTTTTTTTCTTGTTTGCTTTATTTTTGTCATCTATTTTGTGTCCTTAACTCCACCCTTCAATCTTTTCAACCCTGATGCATTCCGTTTATTTATTTATTTTTTTTATTTTTTTTTTAAGCGGTTTAGCACGGTGGTATGGAATGAAAACGCGATTACACAAAGCTCACATGTGCACAGTCTGCAAACTAAACGGCGTGGGCTCACCGTATTAGCCAATAACAAGCACACATATTAAACCGCAGCGCAAAGCGTAAACATTAGTACAACTTGAAAAAATCAATAGGCCTATAGTTACCAGAAACAAAACCGTGCTTCGCACCGAACAGTTCGACAGTGACTAACCTACTGACCGAACCGCACCTCTCGCTTGTGACAGTCGCTCATGATACAACCATTCTTTTGCCGAGTCTGATATTGATCTTCATAAAACTATGTGTAAGTGTAACAAAAGAAAAAAACTAATTTCTTTCATATTGCCTGAATAATAACTTTATTAACTGATAATCAAGGTGGCATCGCCGAATGACTGCAAGTGCAACGCGATCGAAGTGGCACGCGGTGTTCCTCCGGAAAAGGCCGAAGCGGCTGTGACGTCGGTCGTTCAGTGGGGCGTTTAGGAATCGCAAATTCGCCCCCGGGACAGACACTGGTCAACTTTATGTGCAGACCCAGAGACAGAAGCCATGTCCCATCCCCGTGTTACCACAATGGCACGTAAAAGACCTTGGTCATTCTGCCATAAGTGCAGATGGCTGAATACACCTAAACACGCAGACACCTGGGTAGCGCGACTCCGTTGCTGCTGACTGGGAGGAAGCGACCCGAATTTCCCAGCGATGGGACAATAAAGTAATGAAAATGAAAGAAAAAAATGATCGAGGTCACGTGGGTAGGGCTTGAGGTCACGTGAGTTTATAAAAAGACACGTGCTTAGCGTTTTTGGTGTTAAAAACTGACCTACGATTAAAGAGCAGACATCGGCCTCGAGGAGCACCGCAATTTTGAAGAATTCGTAGCTTTTTCTTATTGAGTATTTTTTCTGCAACATTTGTTCAGGATCAACAAGACTTGAAAAATGGAGTGCGCCCTGCTGAAAATACGATTAGTTGGTGGTTTGTTCATTACTCTTACCGTCCTGATCACTTACATTAGCAACAGAGTGTGCAAAAGACTCCAAAAATGCAGATGAAACACACCAACCTCGCTCAGTCACTATGTATTTTTCGATCAAATGGTTACGTAAACTCATATGGTCAAAAGATGTTAGAATTTCTTTTTGCAACAATGTTCTTCAAGTGATTTTACAAACAACGAAACCACTGTAATTGGGCAAATGTCTTAATTCGGTGAATAACAATGGGTTCTTTCATACGTTAAATCGGGTTAGTCATATCTAGCATCATACAGAATTGATCATAAACCTAAAAATACACTAAAGTCTGTTTCAAAAACTATAGTCTACTTCAATGACTTTCAGCAATTTCCAACATTATAAATCGAGAAAACTAGACACTTTGAAAGAAATGTGTTGCACACAAGATTTTCTGATCACGAATCATTATGTGAACATTTTCTTTTCAACTTTCTTTCATGAAGTGTACGTATAATTGTTCTAGCAATAGGCGTGTCCTCTGTTTTGAGCGAACGCTGTTTTCGTGGTACACTACCTCTGTTTAAAAAAAAAACATAAAAAAACACAGCGGCCATACTTTTTCTTTATTTGAATGAATTTCAACTTCAAAAAGATTGTTTGAGAGTGCAGATTTATAAAAAAAAATCAATGCATGAAGAATTTGAATTTGTTGGTTGGTTCATAGCATACACATGGACTGGGTGGCCGAGTGGTAACGCACTTGCGCTCGAAAGCGAGAGGTTGCGTGTTCGACCCTGGGTCATGCCGCTATTTTCTCCCCCCTTTCCTAACCTAGGTGGTGGGTTCAAGTGCTAGTCTTTCGGATGAGACGAAAAACCGAGGTCTCTTCGTGTACACTACATTGGGGGTGCACGTTAAAGATCCCACGATTGACAAAAGGGTCTTTCCTGGCAAAATTGTATAGGCATAGCTAAAAATGTCCACCAAATACCCGCCGTGTGACTTGGAATAATAGGTCGTGAAAAGTAGGATATGCGCCGAAATGGCTGCGATCTGCTGGCCGATGTGAATGCGTGATGTACTGTGTAATAAAATTCCATCTCACACGGCATAAATAAATCCCTGCGCCTTGAATATGTGCGCGATATAAATTGCATAAAAAAATAATAAAAAAATTAAAAAAAATCCCTGCGCTTAGAACTGTACCCACGGAATACGCGCGATATAAGCCTCATATTGATTGATTGATTGATGCACATCACAGTAAGTTGCTCGTCCCGATTACGGGCTACAGCCTGTCGGAGGCGTGGAACGTGCTCCGGATGTTGTGAAAAATCTGACTGCGGTACAGGGGCTCCTACTCCTCCAGACCGCCAAAAATCCAGACGGTATAAAAATACGAGGTGCGGCTCATTTTCGGAACAGCGCAGATGACGAGATGGGTCACAAAAACTTTTATTTCCAAAAAAGCGCAGCTCATTTCCGGAACAGCGCAGATGACGAGCTGCGTGACAACAAACTGAATAGAAGCCGCCAGTGGCATCGAAGCCGCCAGTGGTTAATCAATCAATCAATCAATGAGGCTTATATCGCGCATATTCCGTGGGTACAGTTCTAGGCGCTCTGCAGTGATGCCGTGTGAGATGAAATTTTATACGGCCAGTAGATTGCAGCCATGTCGGCGCATATTTACCTTTCACGGCCTTATTCCAAGTCACACGGGTATGGTAGACAATTATTAACTGTGCCTAAGCAATTTTGCCAGGAAAGACCCTTTTGTCAATCGTGGGATCTTTAACGTGCACACCCAATGTAGTATAGTTAAAATTAATATTAAAAGTCCTAGTGGCAAGCTCAATCGCGACCTTATAGCGCCCTAGAACAAGGTGAAACAATAAGACCAAATCTGAAAAAATGGCCTCCAGGGGCGGCAATCCTCTTGATGTACTTCAAAGGGTAATATGTAGAGGTTGCCTCCCATGTCAGAGTTTCGCCTTTTTACATTTAGTCAAGTTATGACTAAATGTTTTAACATCGAGGGGGGAATCGAGACGAGGGTCGTGGTGTGTGTATGTGTGTGTGTGTGTGTGTGTGCGTGCGTGTAGAGCGATTCAGACCAAACTACTGGACCGATCTTTATGAAATTTGACATGAGAGTTCCTGGGTATGATATCCCCATACGTTTTTTTCATTTTTTTGATAAATGTCTTTGATGACGTCATATCCGGCTTTTCGTGAAAGTCGAGGCGGCACTGTCACGCCCTCATTTTTCAACCAAATTGGTTGAAAATTTGGTCAAGTATTGTTCGACAAAGCCCGGACTTCGGTATTGCATTTCAGCTTGGTGGCTTAAAAATTAATTAATGACTTTGGTCATTAAAAATCTGAAAATTGTAAAAAAAATATTTCTTTTATAAAACGATCCAAATTTACGTTCATCTTATTTTCCATCATTTGCTGATTCCAAAAACATATAAATATGTTATATTTGGATTAAAAAAAAGCTCTGAAAATTAAATATAATATACAAACTATTATCAAAATTAAATTGTCGAAATCAATTTAAAAACACTTTCATCTTATTCCTTGTTGGTTCCTGATTCCAAAAACATATAGATATGATATGTTTGGATTAAAAACACGCTCAGAAAGTTAAAACGAAGAGAGGTACAGAAAAGCGTGCTATCCTTCTTAGCGCAACGAATACCCCGCTCTTCTTGTCAATTTCACTGCCTTTGCCATGAGCGGTGGACTGACGATGCATTGCGTTCCGTTTCATTCTGTGAGTTCGACAGCTACTTGACTAAATGTTGTATTTTCGCCTTACGCGACTTGTTATATTTAGTCAAGTTTTGACTAAATATTTTAACATCGAGGGGGAATCGAAACGAGGGTCGTGGTGTATGTGCGTGTGTCTGTGTGTCTGTGTGTCTGTGTGTGTGTGTGTGTGTGTAGAGCGATTCAGACTAAACTACTGGACCGATCTTTATGAAATTTGACATGAGAGTTCCTGGGTATGAAATTCCCGAACGTTTTTTTCATTTTTTTGATAAATGTCTTTGATGACGTCATATCCGGCTTTTCGTGAAAGTTGAGGCGGCACTGTCACGCCCTCATTTTTCAACCAAATTGGTTGAAATTTTGGTCTAGTAATCTTCGACAAAGCCCAAACTTTGGTATTGCATTTCAGCTTGGTGGCTTAAAAATTAATTAATGACTTTGGTCATTAAAAATCTGAAAATTGTAAAAAAAAATAAAAATTTATAAAACGATCCAAATTTACGTTTATCTTATTCTCCATCATTTGCTGATTCCAAAAACATATAAATATGTTATATTCGGATTAAAAACAAGCTCTGAAAATTAAATATATAAAAATTATTATCAAAATTAAATTGTCCAAATCAATTTAAAAACACTTTCATCTTATTCCTTGTCGGTTCCTGATTCCCAAAACATATAGATATGATATGTTTGGATTAAAAACACGCTCAGAAAGTTAAAACAAAGAGAGGTACAGAAAAGCGTGCTATCCTTCTTAGCGCAACTACTACCCCGCTCTTCTTGTCAATTTCACTGCCTTTGCCATGAGCGGTGGACTGACGATGCTACGAGTATACGGTCTTGCTGAAAAATGGCATTGCGTTCAGTTTCATTCTGTGAGTTCGACAGCTACTTGACTAAATATTGTATTTTCGCCTTACGCGACTTGTTTGATAAATGTCTTTGATGACGTCATATCCGGCTTTTCGTGAAAGTTGAGGCGGCACTGTCACGCCCTCATTTTTCAACCAAATTGGTTGAAATTTTGGTCAAGTAATCTTCGACGAAGCCCGGACTTCGGTATTGCATTTCAGCTTGGTGGCTTAAAAATTAATTAATGACTTTGGTCATTAAAAATCGGAAAATTGTAAAAAAAAAAATAAAAAATTATAAAACGATCCAAATTTACGTTTATCTTATTCTCCATCATTTGCTGATTCCAAAAACATATAAATATGTTATATTCGGATTAAAAACAAGCTCTGAAAATTAAATATATAAAAATTATTATCAAATTTCTTTTTCGAAATCAATTTAAAAACACTTTCATCTTATTCCTTGTCGGTTCCTGATTCCAAAAATATATAGATATGATATGTTTGGATTAAAAACACGCTCAGAAAGTTAAAACGAAGAGAGGTACAGAAAAGCGTGCTATCCTTCTCAGCGCAACGAATACCCCGCTCTTCTTGTCAATTCCACGGGCACTGCCTTTGCCACGGGCGGTGGAGTGACGATGCTACGAGTATACGGTCTTGCTGCGTTGCGTTGCGTTCAGTTTCATTCTGTGAGTTCGACAGCTACTTGACTAAATATTGTATTTTCGCCTTACGCGACTTGTTTTGTTATCTCAAAAAACGTCCCTATCAATCGAATTGTGGAATTGTAATAGTCCATTTTTTAAGCCGCCATTATCAATCAATCAATCAATATGAAGCTTATATAGCGCGTATTCCGTGGGTACAGTTCTAAGCGCTTGTCGAAGAGTTGTCAACACAGGACTAACAAAGAAACTAACATCATTCAGACGGACACGAACCCTATCACACACTAGCAAACCCTGGTAAACAAACAACTGTTTAACAACAATGTACACATCAATAGCTAGGTCAAACAAAATAATATTAAGCACAAAGAAAACACCTCTCACAGAGCACAGCACAAGAATGTCTTTTGGGGCACAGCACATCACGTCGAGCATGAAAGTCGCAGCCAGCTACGGGAAGAACTGAGTCTTCAACCTACTCTTGAACGCGTCAAGAGAGGGGCTCTGGCGAAGCTCAAGCGGCAGGGAGTTCCAGACGGAGGGGCCCGCGTAGGGAAATGCACGCTGACCAGCAGATGCGAGTTTCGAGCGAGGGATGTGGAGGCGGAGAGGGTCAGCAGCAGAACGAAGGGGACGGTCGGAGGGCTGGGTGTACAGGTCCAGGGAGGATTGAAGGTACTCGGGAGCAGAGTCGTTGAGACACTTGTAGACCAGAGTGGACAGTTTGTAGGAGATTCGGGTGTTGACAGGGAGCCAGTGCAAGGAGCGAAGTAGGGGGGTGATGTGGTCTCGCTTCGTCTTCCTCAACGTCAGCCTGGCAGCGGCGTTCTGGACTCGTTGTAGGCCACGAATGGATGAGGCGGGGAGGCCAGCCAGAAGGGAGTTGCAGTAGTCCAGACGACTGAAGATGAGGGAGACAACCAGCTTGACACAGGCGTCGTGGGTGAGGTAGCGACGGATGGAGGCGATGCGTCGTAGGTGGAAAAAGCAGGTCTTGATGATGAAGGAGATGTGTGTCTGCATGGAGAGAGTGGAGTCGAGAAAGACGCCAAGGCTCTTGACAGCAGGGGAGAATGGAACAGTCGCGTCATCCAGCTGGAGGTCGGTCACAGTGAGGGAAGCAATCTTCTGTCGTGTTCCAACGAGAAGGGCCTCCGTCTTCTCACTGTTCAGCTTCAGCTTGTTCTCAGTCATCCAGTTCTTGATGTCAGTGAAACAACTGGAGATGGATCCAAGGAGATCGTCAACGTCCTCCGGCTTGGCGGCTTACTGGATTTGGTCTGTCTGTTTGTTTGTTTGTTTGTTTGTTTGTTTGTTTGTTTGTTTGTTTGTTTGTTTGAGTAGGGCGGGCGGGCGGTCGATGTCTTACAAGATACAAGATACAAGATACAAGATATTTATTCACCAATTTTGCAAAAGGATTTCATCTTGGCACGGCACGGTAAAAATAAAATAAAAACCAACCAGACACATATGCAGACACACATCACCATGCATGCATACATACGTACATTACACTGTCATGCACACACAGACACAACTCACACACACACACACACACACACACACACAATTATTTACATACTCACACATAACCAGCCACATATCTACATCACAAATTCACATCGTCGCCTTGTAAAGGTAAAAACCATATCAGTTTAAAAGGGGTGCCAGTAATATCAATGCAACATTAGTGAATACTAGAACAATACCTAAAAATTATAATCCATTTAAAAGTAAGTAGTACACGTAATTATTATCATTTAGTCAGATCATCACATAAAATTATATAATCATAATCTAGCCAGTTAGACAGTTTAAAACAACAGTATTAACAGACTATCACAGATCTACTCAAGCACCTGAACCTAGAGTCACATTGCACAAAACTACTACCATCACAGAACTACTCAAGCACCTTGTGCATGCCCCTGATCAAGGCATGCTACTTCATGTCATGCGCCTATGGTTGGGCTATTATTGCCAATTTTTGTGTGTTGACGAAACAAGACAGAATTGTTGTTGCCGTGTGTGCGTTCTCAAATTATGACGATATTAATTGGTATTGGTTTCTTTGTACCTGTGTAAGGGTGTTTTGTTCATTGGGTTGTAATGCGTGTGAGAAAGATGTTATTTTCCTTGGTTTGAGACTCTTACTGGACCGACTATCATTCATTGACTCTTGACTCACTTTTTCTACTATGTATTGTGATTGACGCTTTAGTTCCACGTACTCGTTGGATGAATGTGTGAATGTTTTTGTAAAGCGGATAGCAGTTGATTTTTGTTGGAAAACTGCCCCTCAGCTCCGTTTGAACGGGACGCACGCAATGAGTTGAATTCATGTCACGATTGTTGATCGGGCGTGAAACACGCACGAGAATGAATTTGCACATCAGTTTTTTTGTACAGTCTCAAAAAGGGTTCACGCGGGCTATTCTTCCCGCAAATACCATCAGTTGCTTCCTGTCTGTGAAACCGAGCACATCTCTACAGATTGTGTCAGAAAATAGAAACTTAGATTAATAGTAAACCGACCATGGTTTTGTGTTCAAAATAGTTTAGGAGAGAAGTACACCAGATGTGAAGTTTTTTGTGATTCATGACTTGCGTGCCTGTACGAGAAGTGTCGTGAAGAAATGAGCCCAAATGGTTAGTATTTTTAAATTGTTTTTCGTGATTGTAAAGGGGAAGGACTGTTGACGATTACTTGCTAGCTGCCCCCCCCCCCCCCTCCCCCCCCCCCTCCCCCGATTATCATTTTCCTTGATTTCGTTTTCATCTAAAAGGCGGAAACTTTGCTTTTTGATAATTAGAATCAAAATCGTTGCACTTGGATACTAATTCGTTTGGCTTCGTGATTTCCCTTTTCTTAGTGATCGCTTTAGAATTGTAATGTTTCATGGGTAAGGCCATTAGGTTATGGCTGCTAAATCTGTGTCAAACGCGATAAAATAGTTGTTGTTGCGATTTTTGAAGGCATCGATGCTTGTAATGTTAACCTGACGGTGTGCTTAAGTGTGCTTAGTTAATGCTAAATTGATTGGGTCGATTATCCCCCCCCTTTCAAGTGTTCTCACGCCAGTCGGTGGTGTAAATCGTATATATGGTGAGCGTGAGGTATTCACTTGTCAGTCTTCCTTCCCCGCCTTGTGTGCAAATGTTATTTTGTTATGTAATGTTAATTAAAACGAAATTAACGCGATGTTAGGGATTAAATGACTTACACGCAAGTTTTTGTGGCGTGGATATAACTTTGCCACAAATGGCTCTGTTATTAAATTTAAACGGATGTGTAAAGGACTAAAGGGCAAACGACTAAGTGAGTTTTTTCTTTATGCAGTCGGCTTGATCTGCAAACGAACGGTATTGTCACTAGACAGTTTTGCAACGTAATAACGTGAAGCACGGGACTCTATTTACAGAGTGGTGTTTTGAAACGCTGGCCTCGGCCACCTGTGAAAATTATGTCATGGGAACGGAACGGAATTGATTTGAACGCATGTATATCTTGACCTTTTAAAGGCACACTTTAGTGCGGTCTCTCCCATCCCCAAACGGTCCCAATATGCATACAATTAAGCTTTTTCTTTAAATGTGCACATTAGTGCAGATTGTCTCCCTTTCCTCAACGATAATGTTTATTACTTTTTTACTGAAAGTTCATGTTCGTTCTCACCCGTCCCCTCCCCCCTTTGTTGTGTTTACTTGTTCGTTCTCACTCGTCTCCCCCCCCCCCCCCCTTTTTTCTCGTCCATTTATTTCTTCTTTATCTTTATTGAATGACTTGGTATAGTATTTGATGTTTACAATGCATGTATTATAAGGTATTGTTTGTTTATTGCAGTTATCACCGATGAACACCCACAACCCCAAACTGCCTTGCCATGTACCCACCCAATGTCCCTTCCTATTTGTCCCCGTTCTCTCCTTATTTGTATTTGGAACTGACTAAATAATAATATTCCACCAAGAAACTGTTGTGGGACTTCGAGTATGGATGACGTCTCATGTTGCTTCACTCATCACACACTTCCGATCCTGAGGGCATGCACACACCTAAAAAATAAGGACCATTCCACATTGCACATACTTTCACTATCACAAGTTATGAGAACAGTAATGGAATGCAGTGAAAGGACTAAGTAACAAAAGAACCCCCCCCCCCCCCAATCCTATAACTACAGTATATTACAACGTCTTCTCTGCAGGAGTTGTCAGTACAGCATGGGGGATGAAGCTAGAGCGAAAGCGACTAGTTCTGGCTTTCAAAGCTCTGTAGCGCCTACCAGATGGAAGAGGCTCGAAGAAGTGGTTTGCCGGGTGGGAGGGGTCGCGAACAATCTTTCCTGCGAGGCTTTTCGACCTGAGCGCAACTCAAAAATAGAGGCAACGGAAGGGAAGTCACAGCCCGCGACCTTGGAGGCTGTCCGCACAATGCTCTCCAGTAGCTGTTTCTCTTTCTCAGTGGTGCTGCCATACCAGACCGTGATAGAAAAACAAACGTGACAAGTCGGGTAAGACTTGTATCTCTGGGCCAATTAAGCTCAAATTTCGTGAAATGGTAAGGAATAGGGTTACACAGGTGTATGCAAAACATAACATTCCTAACGAAAGTCAAACGGAAGATATTGGCTAAAACGCTTTTACAAACCGAACCGAAACACACTGGCAGAAGCATAGGTTATGCGGGAATTCCCGCACGTTACTCCCCTTAGAGGGATGTCACACATGCGACTGAGTCGCGCGAATTACCCTGTCACACAGCCGACTCAGTCGTAGAAAACACCTACGACAAGTCTGCGACTCAGTCTCATGCGATCCCCTTGTAGCTTTGAGGTTTAGAACATGTTCTATTCCTGCGATCCAGTCGTCGGTCAATCGCAGGGGCAGAGCCAACAGAGCCAATCAGAACGCGTTGCTGCGGCCTTGACGCCGTGACGTAAAATAATGGCGGACAGCGGCGTACAGCGTCTCTTCGTCGATTCAAAACTTTTTGGAAGAACAGTTTTTTACTCAGATATGAAGGAGACGTTTTAGACGTGTACAGCGGTCAGAAAACATTAATTGCAGCTGTCTGGGAACTTTATTTCTTGCAAAGGCGTAATGCTGAAAGGAATTTTTCAGAAAGGTAGAGCGACGTTCGAACATTTAGCGTCTGCTCTCGCAAAGCGCGTTTGCAGTGTTCACTATGACACGTCACAACCGCCCCGCTCGCGTGGAGTTATCGTTCGCCAGTCGTTCGTCTATCGTTCATCGTGTGACGGGTCAATGGCCTACGATGTGATGTGCGATCGGCCAAAGACTGAATCGCAAGACTGAATCGCAACGACTGAGTCGCCTGTATGACCAAGGCTTTAGAATCTCGTTCTATCACCGACAGGAATACCGGCACGGTTGGCCTAGTGGTAAGGCGTCCGCCCCGTGATCGGGAGGTCGTGGGTTCGAACCCCGGCCGGGTCATACCTAAGACTTTGGCAATCTAGTGTCTGCTCCGCCTGGCGTCTGGCATCATGGGGTTAGTGCTAGGACTGGTTGGTCCGGTGTCGGAATAATGTGACTGGGTGAGACATGAAGCCTGTGTTGCGACTTCTGTCTTGTGTGTGGCGCACGTTATTATGTCAAAGCAGCACCGCCCTGATGTGGCCCTTCGTGGTCGGCTGGGCGTTAAGCAAACAAACAAACAAACCGACAGGAATGCGTGTCTTTGGTTTTGTTCAATTTCATTTTACGTGCTCCGATATTTGAATGCTTAGTTGGGCGGTAACAGTGGAGTTTGTTTTATTGGTGTGTGTGGTTCCGTGGTACGGACTCGTTTGCCAAATAATGTTTTGGTCTTATGTTATTATTGTTGTTTTTCAGTTTTTCATCGCAATCGTCTACCATGTCACCACGTGTAAAGAGCTCGGTCAATTGTTTTTTTATTTTAATTGTTTATTAATTTATTAATTTAATTTGTTTTAATTAATTCTTTCTTAAATTTATCAATTTACTTTACAAAAAAATAATTAAAAAATTTCATTAAAAAACGGTATTCCTTATAGGACGAAGTGCTAGTTGTTGACGTTATTGTTCCTGCATTTTGTAGGGTGCACCTGTACCAAAGTTAGAGTCTGACGTAATATCTCGTGTCTTCGATGCTGCTACACAGCACTATCCACCCACTGTGCGTTGTTGACGTCATTGTTCCTGCATTTTGTAGGGTGCATCCTTACCAAAGTTAGAGTCTGATATAACATCTCGTGTCTTCGATGCTGCAACACAGCACTACCCACCCATTGTGCAGATGCGCAACCGACAAATCTTTGAATGTCTTCACAGATTCATTAAATATGACGCTCCTGCACCACTTTAAATCATATTATCTGACCCAGATGTCAAGAAATGACCATAGATAACATTACAATCGCGTGTAGCCTTTCTCATGTGCTTGAATTTCCCTGGTAACTGCGGATAGTCAAAATTTGCACATAATGCGCTTGAAATGTGTAAATACTTGAAGGCCAACGTTCACAAACACATTGAAGCAATGAAACAAATCGATGATATTATGCTATGACACCAAAGTACAAACGGTAGTTTTGTGATGATAATTATGTCATTTGTGAGGAATTACAGGTGATTTTGTGCAGAAACTTACGTCGCGTGTCTCCCTTCGGACAGAAAAATAAGGGTGCAACTGTGCTTGGCGCTGGTGGACAATATTCACTTTTTTGGCCAAAAACGCACTTTTTTGGCCAAAACTTTGCTTTTTTGGCCAAAACTGGCGTTTTTGGCTAAAACTATACTTTTTTGGCCAAAACTTTGCTTTTTTGGCCAAAACTTTGCTTTTTGACCAAAAAATGTACGTTTTTGGCCAAAAAAGTGTGTTTTTGGCAGCTTGGCGCTGGTGGACAATATTAACTTTTTTGGCCAAAAACGCACTTTTTTGGCCAAAACTGGCGTATTTGGCCAAAACTGGCGTTTTTGGCCAAAAAAAATGAATATTGTTCATCAGCGCCAAGGGGTACTCAAAGATTTGGCCAAATCTAAAACATTTGGCCCAAAAAGTGAAGATTTGGCCAAAAAAGCAAAGTGTGTCTGTGTGTCTGTGTGTCTGTGTGTGTGTGTGTGTGTGTGTGTGTGTGTGTGTAGAGCGATTCAGACTAAACTACTGGACCGATCTTTTTGACATCTAGTGGCTGCTCCGCCTGGCGTCTGACATTATGGGGTTAGTGCTAGGACTGATACCATTGGTCCGATGTCAGAATAATGTGACTGGGTGAGACATGAAGCCTGTGCTGCGACTTCTGTCTTGTGTGTGGCGCACGTTATTATGTCAAAGCAGCACCGCCCTGATATGGCCCTTCGTGGTCGGCTGGGCGTTAAGCAAACAAACAAACAAACAAACAAACAAACCGAGTTTGGGCCAAAAAAGCAAAGTTTTGGCCAAAAAAGTATAGTTTTAGCCAAAAACGCCAGTTTTGGCCAAAAAAGCAAAGTTTTGGCCAAAAAAGTGCGTTTTTGACCAAAAAAGTGAATATTGTCCACCAGCGCCAAGCATATGCAACCGCTTCGGACAGATTTGTCAAGTGCAACCACGGTATACGGTGTGGTAAAGCCGTGTGCGACAGGTAGCCGCGCGTCCGCCTGGCGGTGACCAATCAGTGTGAGGCCTGTTGAGCGGGCTGTGTGTGTACACGTGTGTGTGAGTGACCGTTCTGTGCAACGTAAATATGAGCTAAGCTGTGTGTGTGTGTGCATGTTTGAGATTTACATGAAGTCTTGATCAAAAATCCAAGTCCCACCCCCATGCTAGGGGAAGGGCTCCTAATATGGACCACTTTTTGTTTCATGCTGATAACTAGATTGTTTTCTTGCGAAGAAGTTTCATTTTGTGTTTGGTAGTCCTTCTCTCTTAGGTTAACCGTTAGGCCTAATTAGAGTGAAATAGCTCAGATAGACACTCTGCAAAAATTAAATACAGAACCAATCACAAATGGTCCATATTGGGAGCCTGGGCGCCTAATATGGACCAGTAAAGCGGCCGTCACGAACCACTGTAAAAAGCCCCCTATACTTCAAAATAACATGATACAACTTAGTGTGCAAGTCAGACTAATTCAAATATTGTTTAGATTTATCGGTTTCGGGTTGATGAGAGCATTATTTGAAGCACACCAGGAAGCTACAGAAGCTTATTAAAAACAGAGAGAAAATAAATGCAATTATCAACTTCCATGAAAAGAAGACTATTTGTTGTATTATTTTGAAAGCTCTAGGGCTAGTTATAGGTTATTTCCAGCAAGCTTCTTAATGAAATAATGAAAATAACCGTTAGCTTTTATTTTCTTCGATTTGTTGAAGGTGGTCCATATTAGGGGACTCACACATACTTTGAGATTTTGCTATTATTTTTTGTTTGCAGTAGACACTCGATCGGGGTCCAACACTGCAAAAATGTAACACTGAAATACGGCCTAAGCTGTCATATATAGCAATTTTTGTGTGATAAAAGCTTTGGCTGTGGACAGAAACGAGTCCGTTTTAGACGGCAAATTTAGAGTGAACCCTGCCAAAAGTGAAAACAAGTCGCGTAAGGCGAAAATACAATATTTAGTCAAGTAGCTGTCGAACTCACAGAATGAAACTCAACGCAACGCAACGCAGCAAGACCGTATACTCGTAGCATCGTCACTCCACCGCCCGTGGCAAAGGCAGTGCCCGTGAAATTGACAAGAAGAGCGGGGTATTCGTTGCGCTGAGAAGGATAGCACGCTTTTCTGTACCTCTCTTCGTTTTAACTTTCTGAGCGTGTTTTTAATCCAAACATATCATATCTATATGTTTTTGGAATCAGGAACCAACAAGGAATAAGATGAAAGTGTTTTTAAATTGATTTCGAAAAAAAAATTTGATAATAATTTTTATATATTTAATTTTCAGAGCTTGTTTTTAATCCGAATATAACATATTTATATGTTTTTGGAATCAGCAAATGATGGAAAATAAGATAAACGTAAATGTGGATCGTTTTATAATTTTTTTTTTTTTTTTTTACAATTTTCAGATTTTTAATGACCAAAGTCATTAATTAATTTTTAAGCCACCAAGCTGAAATGCAATACCGAAGTCCGGGCTTTGTCGAAGATTACTTGACCAAACTTTCAACCAATTTGGTTGAAAAATGAGGGCGTGACAGTGCCGCCTCAACTTTCACGAAAAGCCGGATATGACGTCATCAAAGACATTTATCAAAAAAATGAAAAAAACGTTCGGGGATTTCATACCCAGGAACTCTCATGTCAAATTTCATAAAGATCGGTCCAGTAGTTTAGTCTGAATCGCTCTACACACACACACGCACGCACACACGCACATTTCTCATTTCTTTTTTTCTCATTTCTCATTACTTTATTGTCCCATCGCTGGGAAATTCGGGTCGCTTCCTCCCAGTGGAAAGCTAGCAGCAACGGAGTCGCGCTACCCAGGTGTCTGCGTGTTAAGGTGTATTCAGCCACCTGCACTTATGGCAGAATGACCAAGGTCTTTTACGTGCCATTGTGATGACACGGGGGTGGGACATGGCTTCCGTCTCTGGGTCCGCACATAAAGTTGACCCGTGTCCGTCCCGGCCCGAATTCGAACCTGCGACCTTCCGATCACAAGTCCAGTGCTCTACCAACTGAGCTACCGGGCCTCCCGACCCATACACCACGACCCTCGTTTCGATTCCCTCGATGTTAAAATATTTAGTCAAAACTTGACTAAATATAACAAGTCGCGTAAAGCGAAAATACAATATTTAGTCAAGTAGCTGTCGAACTCACAGAATGAAACTCAACGCAACGCAACGCAGCAAGACCGTATACTCGTGGCATCGTCACTCCACCGCCCGTGGCAAAGGCAGTGCCCGTGGAATTGACAAGAAGAGCGGGGTATTCGTTGCGCTGAGAAGGATAGCACGCTTTTCTGTACCTCTCTTCGTTTTAACTTTCTGAGCGTGTTTTTAATCCAAACATATTATATTCATATGTTTTTGGAATTAGGAACCAACAAGGAATAAGATAAAAGTGTTTTTAAATTGATTTCGAAAAAAAATTTGATAATAATTTTTATATATTTAATTTTCAGAGCTTGTTTTTAATCCGAATATAACATATTTATATGTTTTTGGAATCAGCAAATGATGGAGAATAAGATAAACGTAAATTTGGATCGTTTTATAAATTTTTAATTTTTTTTACAATTTTCAGATTTGTAATGACCAAAGTCATTACTTAATTTTTAAGCCACCAAGCTGAAATGCAATACCAAAGTCCGGGCTTCGTCGAAGATTACTTGACCACAATTTCAACCAATTTGGTTGAAAAATGAGGGCGTGACAGTGCCGCCTCAACTTTCACGAAAAGCCGGATATGACGTCATCAAAGACATTTATCAAAAAAATGAAAAAAACGTTCGGGGATTTCATACCCAGGAACTCTCATGTCAAATTTCATAAAGATCGGTCCAGTAGTTTATTCTGAATCGCTCTACACACACACACACGCACAGACACAGACACACATAGGTGGTTTTACAGTCATTTGGGGTCGGCTGTGTATCAAAATGCCATCTTGCTCAAAACACAGGCATTTGGGGTCTCTTTTGTTTTACGTGTTAGAAAGTTTCTTAAAACTTCAATGAGCGTTAAATGCCATTTTAAAGTGTGAAAACTCATTTCAGGAGGTTATTACATAAAATGCAACCTCCAGCGTGATTTTTAGAAAAACAGGCATTTGGGGACGATGTTTGCTGTACAGCAGTGAAATGGGGACGTATGTGTACACAAAGTGCAGAGCTACAATTACGTTATCGGTGCTATGAATGTTTTAGGTGTTAGAAAGTTTGTTAAAACTTCAATGAGCGTTAAATGCCACTCTAAAGTGTCAAAACTCATTTCAGGAGGTTATTACATAAAATGCAACCTCCAGCGTGATTTTTTTTAGAAACAAACAGGTATTTGGGGACGATGTTTGCTGTAAAGCAGTGAAATGGGGACGTCCAAAAGTGCAGAGCTCCCGCAGAGCTATATGAATGGTTTCATCACATACATGGCGCGAGGCGACATATGTTGTGAAAAATTTTACAAATCACGTTTTTGCGCCCGATATTTTCTTGTCATCTCCAAAGTCAAGGGACAAACACGAAATTCCTTGACTTTTGGGGTAGCGCGACTCTGTTAATTTTAAGAATTAAAAAAAAAAAAATTCATTACTAGGATGTCCCATCGTTGGGAAATTCCGGTCGCTTCCTCCGAGTGGAAAGCTAGCAGTGACAGAGTCGCACTACCCCAAGTCAAGGGATCTATTAGTCCTGTTTCGCCGTTATCCCAATTCGCCCCCATCCCATTTTGGCGACATTTCTCAGGCCAATTGTCATTTTACCACCATATCATGTACCATTAGCTCCACATCCCATTTTGGCGCAATCCCGTTTCGCCGTTAGCCCATTTCGCCCCCATCCCATTTTTGCGACATTTTACAGGCCAAGTGTCATTTTACCACCATGTCATGTACCATTAGCTCCACGTCCCATTTTGGCGCAATCCCGTTTGGCCGTTATCCCATTTTGCCCCCATCCCATTTTTGCGACATTTCATAGGCCTAATGTCATTTTACCACCATATCATGTACCATTAGCTCCACATCCCATTTACATGCCATTCTAAAGTGTCAAAACTCATTTCAGGAGGTTATTACATAAAATGCAACCTCCAGCGTGATTTTTTAGAAACAAACAGGTATTTGGGGACGATGTTTGCTGTACAGCAGTGAAATGGGGACGTCCAAAAGTGCAGAGCTCCCGCAGAGCTATATGAATGGTTTCATCACATACATGGCGCGAGGCGACATATGTTGTGAAAAATTTTACAAATCACGTTTTTGCGCCCGATATTTTCTTGTCATCTCCAAAGTCAAGGGACAAACACGAAATTCCTTGACTTTTGGGGTAGCGCGACTCTGTTAATTTTAAGAATTAAAAAAAAAAAATTCATTACTAGGATGTCCCATCGTTGGGAAATTCCGGTCGCTTCCTCCGAGTGGAAAGCTAGCAGTGACAGAGTCGCACTACCCCAAGTCAAGGGATCTATTAGTCCTGTTTCGCCGTTATCCCAATTCGCCCCCATCCCATTTTGGCGACATTTCTCAGGCCAAGTGTCATTTTACCACCATATCATGTACCATTAGCTCCACATCCCATTTCGGCGCAATCCCGTTTCGCCGTTAGCCCATTTCGCCCCCATCCCATTTTTGCGACATTTTACAGGCCAAGTGTCATTTTACCACCATGTCATGTACCATTAGCTCCACGTCCCATTTTGGCGAAATCCCGTTTGGCCGTTATCCCATTTTGCCCCCATCCCATTTTTGCGACATTTCATAGGCCATGTGTCATTTTACCACCGTGTCAAACCACTAGCGCCACATTCCATTTTGTCGCCATGCCGTTTTGCCGTCATCCCATTTTGCCGCCATCTCTATTTCGCGACATTTTGGATTGTGGCAAAAATGGAATTTGGCGTAAACGGAATGTCTTCCTAGTTGAATAACGCAGTATAGTAGTATAGTGAGGCTTGGCAAGAAGAATAAATAAAAAATGTGATGGCGGCCAAATGGGATGGTGTCAAAATGGGATGACGCGCTATTGTTATGACACGGTAGTAAAATGACGCTTGGCTTGTGAAATGTCGCGACAATGGGATGGGGGATAAATGGAATACGGTGAAACGGCATAGCGGCCAAATGGGATATGGTGTCAAAATGGGATGTCGCGCTTTTGTTATGACATGTTAGTAAAATGCCCTGTCACGTAGTCTCAATCCAAATTGGAAATCCATAGCATCATCATTATAATCATCCTCATCTCATTAATCATTCAAAATTATAAATTTTATAAAATGACGCTTGGCTTGTGAAATGTCGCGAAAATAGGATGGGGCAAAAAATGGGACGGCGGCAAAAATGGGATTGCACCAAAATGGGATGTGGATCAGCCACTAGATTGCCAATTTTAAAGTCTTAGGTATGACCCGGTGTGACGTTTTTATCTTTCGCCGTGTTGATATTTCGATTTTCGGCCTCGTTGATCTAGTATAAACTCTACACTGAACAAAAAAAAACACCCTTCGATAGTACTGATGAGCGACCTTGTGTACCATACATTCATGGGGCCAAATTTGTCCAACCAATTATTTTATTTAACTTAGAAATTTGATTCATCCTAAAATGTTTCCCTTCTTACTCAAGGGACGTAACCACTCGGTACACGTTTTCGAAGAATTCGATTTTGGGAGTGAAATCTATTTAATTTCACAACCAATTTTCTTCACATGCAAGAAACTGACATGCTTTTCGTCCATAAATAATTTCCCTTCTTAATTTTACCAGGAAACAACATTTCAGTCTCGAGTAAATATCGAGGGGGAAATATGTACACAGGCGAAAGATGAAATCGTGACACCGGCCGAGGTTCGAACCCACGACCTCCCGATCACGGGGCGGACGCCTTACCACTAGGCTAACCGTGCCGGTTTACCCTTGAGTGACAGACGGACAGACAAAAGAATATACAGACAGACCGTAATTAACACAAACACACACACTCAGCAGAGCAAAGCGGTATGACACACACACTCAGCAGAGCAAGGCAGTATAACACAAACACTGAGTCTGATTTATGAGAATGAGAATGAGGGAGAGAGAATTGTATTGAATTGAATTGAATTAAATTGAATTGAATTGATCTTTATCAGAATAAGAAATGCTAAAATGCTCTTTTTTTCATCCCGCAGACAGTCAAAATTCTAATCAAAAACAAGGAAAGAGATAGAAATAAAAGGAACAGTTATGACAGCTTTACAGACAGACAGACAGACAGACAGACAGAAAGAGAGACAAAAAAGAAACAAACAGACAGACAAAGAGAGAGAGAGCCAGAGAAAGAGAGAGACAGAGAAACAGAGACATAGAGAGAAAGATAAACAGACACACAGACACCGACAGAAAAGTTGTGTGAAGAGCAGCTCAGCTGCTCTGCAGAATTTGTCTTACATTTTGGAAAGTTTTCTGACGATTTGGACGTGAAAACGAGACTGAACCCATGCAATAATTTTTTCAAAACTGCTCCGAAACTATCCCAAAATCAAGTAATTAAATGACATGTTGTTACTGTACGATAACTAAGTCTTTCAATCAATCAATCAATATGAGGCTTATATCGCGCGTATTCCGTGGGTACAGTTCTAAGCGCAGGGATTTATTTATTTTTTATTTTATTTTTATTTTATGCAATTTATATCGCGCACATATTCAAGTCGCAGGGATTTATTTATGCCGTGTGAGATGGAATTTTTTTACACAATACATCACGCATTCACATCGGCCAGCAGATTGCAGCCATTTAGGCGCATATCCTACTTTTCACGGCCTATTATTCCAAGTCACACGGGTATTTTGGTGGACATTTGTATATATGCCTATACAATTTTGCCAGGAAAGACCCTTTTGTCAATCGTAGGATCTTTAACGTGCACACCCCAATGTAGTGTACACGAAGGGACCTCGGTTTTTCGTCTCATCCGAAAGACTAGCACTTGAACCCACCACCTAGGTTAGGAAAGGGGGGAGAAAATTGCTAACGCCCTGACCCAGGGTCGAACTCGCAACCTCTCGCTTCCGAGCGCAAGTGCGTTACCACTCGGCCACCCACCCTAACCCTAACTAAGTCTTTCCGATTTATTGTCATTCTAACTTGTTTTATCACACTCGGAAAATATCACACGCAAAATACTATCAATCAATCAATCAATCAATATGAGGCTTATATCGCGCGTATTCCGTGGGTACATTTCTAAGCGCAGGGATTTATTTATCTTTTTTTTTTATCTTTTTCATTTTTTATTTTATGCATGCAATTTATATCGCGCACATATTCAAGGCGCAGGGATTTATTTATTCCGTGTGAGAAGGATTTGTTTTTTTACACAATACATCACGCATTCACATCGGCCAGCAGATTGCAGCCATTTCGGCGCATATCCTACTTTTCACGGCCTATTATTCCAAGTCACACGGGTATTTTGGTGGACATTTTTATATATGCCTATACAATTTTGCCAGGAAAGACCCTTTTGTCAATCGTGGGATCTTTAACGTGCACACCCCAATGTAGTGTACACGATACTAGCGAAATTATTATTTTTTTTGTTTGTTCTATAAATGTGACATGCTTTAGGCTGTTATATACTACATTATAACCGAGATGATGTTTTTAGATCCACAGATTTAGGTCGAAAATATGATAGTTTTTCTGAGATGGTGCAGACAACGTTAACCCTCATATAAATTAAATGTATTCCATGGTGGAATCCTGCTTGCACAATCTAATCTATTCAATCTAACCTAATCATAGGCACAATCAATAGAATCAAAATCACTCACTTTTATTTTCTTGCCTTTCTGCTATTCCTCCCGTCTGAGAAAGATCACCAAAGTCATCAAAATCAGGTATTTACCACTGTATGCAACAAGTCTCACAAACTCGAATTATCTCTCTTGCAAACTGACAGATTTAACACCCGCACCATATGATGTCTGACCGGACAATTGCTAATTTGTAAAAAAAAGGGGGTCCTTTACGTCCTCACAGGAAATTTTCCTTTTAGGGACATGAGTTGATGATACGCTAAAAGAAGAAAAGGAGGGAAAGAAAAGGGCAAGACCAAGCAATCCCGACCGTGATAGGACCCCGGCCCCGCTCTCCATGAATAAGGGAGGGGGGTGGGGCAATGAGAAATATACTCGGGGATAATTTTTCCTTTATATGCGTTGACTTCCTAGGGGTCATTTCATTGACGCACGCATGAGTTGCTATGCGGCATTTGTTAATTTTAAATAGGATAAAAAGATCTATCTGCGTTGTCCGTCGACCTCCCCGCCACTACAATAGTCGCAGGGGAGGCGACGTCACATTAGCAGTATTAACTGAGAGAGGAAACAGCTATCCTCTCGTTTATATAATCATGTTTTTATGTTTATTGTGTAATCCGAAAACAGGAGTTTAAAACCATCAGGAAAAAAAAACAAAAAAAAAACACGCACACGCCCGCGAGGTGGGGCAATGCCCTTCCCTCCCTGCGAGCTGTGTGTCCCCTTTGTTTAAGTTAATACCGTTGACAAATGACGATCATATATTTATGCTGGCTTTATTTTATTTTGCCCCCCATTTAGGGAGTCCAGAATTACAAGGGACTTACAGTGATTTTTTAATTGTGAGAATTTCCTCAGACGACAGATCTCTGCTCCCCGCGAGAGCGCTGAGGGCCATGAGATAGGTGTCTGGTTTAGGGACGGACACTTTGTTTTTTGTCACAAAACAGTAGGTATCCGTTAATAAGTTGATGAGAGCCTCGGGGCTCTGCTTCTGCCTAGCAGTCACCATAGAGGTGAGGCAGAGCTCCAGGTAGCCTCTCAGGTCTTTTTCTTCTGGTTTTTGGGTTGTTATGAACACAAAGTCTCTGTGACTATCGACTTTTTTGAGGACTTTTGCTAATTTGCGAAACGAACTAACTTTATGTAGGCCACGACCTCTCAAAGGGGTGAGAACCGTGTCAGTGTATTAACCAATCATATGAACACCTTAATTGTCCGGCACGTGCGCTCTCAAAATCCACTGACCAATAGCCGACGAGAACGACATCACTGCAGGACGGTCAAGTCATGCAATCCAATTGGGCGGTGTTTATGATGCTCCCCGTGTTGCGTCTTCAAATGTCCAGTGTCAATTGTATTGGATGATTCTCAACGCCCAATACCAAACGCTTATAACTTTTATCAACGCAACTTTTAACTTGTACAGCCCCACTCCCGTCATCCTCCCGGCCCCACCCCCACACACCCAGCGTTTTCTTAGCGTACAACCACCTCATGTCCCAAATAGAATCTTATTCTGGGGACACAAATAGAAATTTACATACATTCAACTCGTGGTCAAAACAACGTTTATGCTTACGGCCATTGTCACCTAGGCGAGACCATGAAATCTTGGCGAAAAATGTTTAATATCTTTATTGTACAAAATAAAACAAACTAACAAAAACCGATTTTATCTCACAGAATATTATCAAGCTGTTCTCGCAACAACAACAACAACAACAACAACAACAACAACAACAACAACAACAACAACAACAACACCACTTCAGGGAGTTATTCCATGAAAAATGCATGGATGTATAATTTCTATTCGATTTTGTTTTCGCTGTGTACAAAAGGAAACAAACAAACTGACAATAACCGATTTTATCTTACAGAATATGATCATGCTGTTCTGGCAACAATAACAAAAACACTTAACAGAGTTATTCCATAAAATCGCATGGATGTATTATATATTTTCTATTCGGAAAAAAACCACCCGAATGTTATGCTTAAAGTATTCCCATACACGTTTTAGGATTGGACATGAAACGGTTACCGAAGGTGCTTTTCCTCAGGCCCGTACAGACACTTCGGCATGCTTGAATTCTTTGACATTGAACAAGGCTTGAGTCGGTTTCGTGTAATCCCTTTGCCTAATCAGTCAAATTATACAAGTCATAAAAAATGTTCCCGGCAGATATCAAACCATACGTGCAGAAGTATCGTCTGTTTCTCACGCGGGCTTAAAGCTTAATTATGATCAAAGCACTCTCTGAATGGTAACATGAAAGCACAGCTGTTTAATATTTTCCCACACACACACACGCACACGTGCGCACGAGAAAACATAAGACTTTCATAAGTAATGTGATTAATCAACATGAAATAAACTTTTTTGTTGGCTTCTAGCGTGAAAAAGCGCGTGGGTGGCACGAACATTTTCATAATAATAAACATCACCTTTATCACAGACTTATATCCCATTTCGTGACACCTACCACTACTCCACTACATCAAAGGATGTCTGTTGAGATAATCGAATGGTTCAAAACTTTCAAACCTGCGCGCATATTCTAAGCCGACTAACACATAATAGTCAAGGGCATCATAAAATGGTTCTCGGTGAAAACTTTACCGAGGGCCATTTTACGACGTCCTTGACTAGATAGTGTTTATGGCCAAACCAAGCACAACCCGAGTGTGTCAAGTATACTCATGTGCATTGCTTCTTGGACAATGTAAAGAACACCGAAAGTACTTCAATACCGTTCTCGAGTTACGTTGACTTTTACAAAGGTTGCAGCTGACACGGCTTACGTAATCCGGTTTCCTGGTCATGTGTGTGAAAAATATGTCCATTAAAAGCATAATCTTTAATTCATATATTATTTCAAAAAAGATGTTAAAACTAAGGACCACCTTTTGTTAAAAACTTTAAGAGTGAAACGTTATGTGAAAAATAGAGAAACTGTGGCCTATTATGTGTTTTCGCCGGTAGGTGTCAATTGGCAGGCCAGGCACTTAATCACGCTTGACTCCCCTCCGCTTAAGCGGCAATCGTTTAGCAAGCGCCGGTGTCTGCTTCAAGAAAGCCCTTCACACCCAGATTAAGTGAGGAAACATCAAATAGTGACATTTTTCGATGTGATTTTTCGATTTCATAAACAACAATTTTGAAAAATAATATAAAAGAGATAAATATTTTGCAAATACCGTATCTGGGTGGTCTAAATCAGGCTACCATAACTGTCTCGTTGTATGCCTTTTTTTTCTTCCAAGTATATACAACTATTGCAACAACAATAAAAAGTTAACAGGCAAGTGATATTTAATTTAGAAATGGAATACGCTTTAATTTAAAACAAAAGCACAACGAACAAGATGTTTTAATTTATTTCGCTCCAAGTCAAAATTTAAGCAAAACATCTAAATAGTTTTAAATGCGCATTTAGTCCGCTGTCGCACGGAGGAATGTAGGATTACCAAAACCGGCAAAATCAAAACTGGGCAAAACTTGATTTAAAAGAACGCCCCCCCCCCCCCCCCTGTAGAATTTGCACTGCTAGATGCGTTGGCGGCATCCCATCCTGCCTCTCCCAACTTGCCGTATCCCAGTCTGCCTTACCCAATTTACCGCATCCCGGCCTGCTGCTTTGTGTGTGTTAGTGCGTGTGTATTTGTGTTTGTGAGGCAGGGAAAGAGAGAGAGAGAGAGAGAGAGAGAGAGAGAGAGAGAGAGAGAGAAAGAGAGAGAGAGAAAATAGAGAGAGAGAAAGAGAGAGAGAGAAAATAGAGAGAGAGAAAGAGAGAGAGAGAGGGGGGAGAGAGAGAAAGGGGGAGAGAGAGAGAGAAAGGGGAAGAGAGAGAGAAAGAGAGAGAGAAAGAGAGAGAGAGAGAGAGAGACACACACACACACACACATACACAGAGAAAGAGAGAGAGAGAGAGATGTCAACAAAATCAAGGAAAAGAAAAGCCTAACAAAGAATTTCAAGTGGCAGCCCAAATTTTCGACCTGTTGCCAGGCCTTCCTCAGCGGCGTTTAATTCTGCGAGACGCCAATTCATGCATCAAGTACTAAGCAACACAATACCATAGTTAATTCTGTTACGAAACACAAAGCAAATATTTCAAAGATAAAATCTACAAGACTTGACTAAAATTAATGTAAAAAATCAACAAGAAGAAACAGAGGCGAAAACAGTATTTGACTTTCAATGTTTTTGCAGAGAACTTGTTTACGGCACTAGTGGAAACTAACATGTTTTATGAACGTGTTTATGTTTTGCAATCTTGTTTTCTGATTTATCCATCTATATATTTATTTACCTATTTTCACTTTACTTATTTAGTTCCGATCAAATGATCCGCTGCAAGAGCAGTTTGTAAATAAAATCAGCGATACAAAATGCCTCCGTTTCACTTAGATGGCGTATGGAAATAATTAATAACTTTATTTTATGATGGGTGACCTCATTGCAAATTGCTGACATTTAAAAAACGATATCAAAAATAGAGTTACTAGACGGAGCCCTTCGGGGCGTTTAGTCATGCTTGAGACATATATTCACATGTTTTGATAGAGTATGTCCTTATCTGCGACCAAAAGACAAATTGTTGCTTCAACAGTGCTTTGAGCGGATCATTAAGTATTGCACTTTCGCGTCTAATAACGTACGGTGTCTAAAATTAAATACGGCGAAGTGGTCTGAGCCTACAATGTTTAAATGTGTACACTACATTGGGTGTGCACGTTAAAGATCCCACGATTGACAAAAGGGTCTTTCCTGGCAAAATTGCTTAGGCACAGTTAATAATTGTCTACCTATACCCGTGTGACTTGGAATAATAGGCCGTGAGAGGTAAATATGCGCCGAAATGGCTGCAATCTACTGGCCGTATAAAATTTCATTTCATGTGTTTTGGAACAAATGTTGGAGAAAAGGGTAAATGTCGGCTTCTTTTACAGACACTATCTAGTCTTATGTTTCTTATTTGTTTGATCCTCTTAGGATTATGGAGTTTTATGCACTGGCTTTTATAGTTAACTAAAATTTTGTATTTGAATTAGCCCATTGCAGTTGGTGTAGGCCTTAAGCTTATTTAAATCGCTTGTCCAGTATTTAATTTAGTTCTCAATTTTTGTATGAACTCAAATGTTTAGTGTTCTTAGTATGTCTTGCTAAACTAAGTTCTATTTAATCAGAGTATGTTTGCGTGTGCTTATACTTAGTGATATTGTAAAGCGCATAGTGCTTTTCGTTATGCGCTATAGAAATCTCCTTAATAAATAAATAAATAAATAAATAACTAAACATTCAAAACTGTGTAAAATGGTCGAACTGAAGTTTTTGCACAACAAATATGACCATAACAATTATTTCTTAAACTTAAAGTACTGGACAAATTAACCCCTTCGTTGTGAAGTTACACACGCGCAATGTCGAGACAAATTCATCAAAGACATGAACGCAATCATCCATGGAAAACGCGCTGATCATGCCTGTAAGGGCTGTTTTAAAGTCACTGAATGTCTAATGTTGATTGAGGTACACCATGTATGGTAACACTTATCTCCCAATACCCCCTCGGACAGTTCTAGAACCCCTTGCAATGCTTAAAAGATAAACTCCATTTCCTCACTTCATTTTGGCAGTTCAAAACTGTCAAAAACATGATTTCACATTTTGGTCATGCTCGCAATAGTTATCTCCAATCGATGCTTCATAATATTCTGCATGTTTTAGTTCTGCAGTTGCTCATACATCTTTTTATAGACATCTGAAGACGTGTGCTGCTCACATACAGATCAGGATAAATCCATTTACTACTTAGATTGTTTAGTGTCTATATGTTATTTGCTTGTCTGTCTGTCTTGTGCGTACTCCTTCTCAAACATAAACAAACTCGGACATATTCAAAGATAGTCTACATAATTATGATCCAGAGACAGCCAGCATGCCTCTTCCTTGTTCTCCGACAAAAGAAAACTTCCTTGTGGCCTATTGTGTGTTTTCGCCGGTAGGTGTCAATTGGCAGGCCAGACACTTAATCACGCTTGACTCCCCTCCGCTTAAGCGGCAATCGTTTAGCAAGCCCTGGTGTCTACTTCAAGAAAACCCTTCACACCCAGATTAGTGAGGGGACATCGAATAGTGAAATTTTTCGATGTGATTTTCGATTTCATAAACAACAATTTTGAAAAATGATATAAAAGAGATAAATATTTTGCAAATACCGTATCTGGGTGGTCTAAATCAGGTTTCTTGTCAAACGTAAAATGCAGTATAGAAAAAACCCGTTGTGTTGGAATTTAAGACTAAATCAATTTGGGTCTACTTGTAGAAACAGTGTTAATAAATGTTCAACAAATGCTGAAAGAAACAATTGGCAGCACCCTTGAAACGCTTGGCATGTATATTAAATGTTGAATGTATATTGGTTAAGAACAAAAGTAAGGCAATTTCGTTACTTTTGATTTGGACCCCTACCTCATCCCCTACCTCAATAGTTCTTTGAATGTTCGCCTTCTTTTATATTTACGGTACCGAGAAGCCTTCAACAGATGTATACATGTATAACTAATTCAATAAGTTTTTCGAAGCATCCTATTCTAAACTCTTACGTTAAATGTCTGACCTTTTTGTTTTTGTTTTTATTTGTTTCTGTTGGGTTTCAAACAACATTCTGTGAGATAACCTTTAAGGTCATCGCCGTAACAAGAACACTGTTCTTCCTTTTTAGGCTTTTATAGTCCATACAATATTTGCTGGCTTACACCCGTCAATTTTACGTGTATCAGTTCATGAAATATTTGCTGGCTTTTACCCATCTATGTTATCTTTCCCCGGTCAAGGCAATATCTTGAAATGATTGTTGAAACTTCAGAGAACCCTTTGCTTAAAGTTCCAAAGATTGTTTTTGTTTTGGAGCTTTCCATTCTTTTCGATCATGAACAAGGAAATAGCTGAATGAGTATGACGCATTCTCTAAAACTGTCCTGGGGTACAGAACGGATGTGATCACACACTTATCGCTCGCTTGAGTAATTCTTTAATCACACAAGAAGCTTTTGTGGTGTTTTGTTTTCTTGAAATAGTGACACGTTACCTGGCACACTTAAGCAGGTTTCATGCCTCCCCCCTCCCTACCCATTGGGAATACAGACCACTTGAACAAATCTGAGTGTGTGGAGTTACGCCCTGGAGTCATACTCGCCGGAGGAAAAAGGGTGAGTTCTTGGCTTTGTGGCGCCAATAACAAGTCATTGATGACGAATTGAGTCATCTGTCAGTAAAACGTAAAAACGGAGGAAGGTCTCTTATTTATATTTGCTTCTTTGGCTACCATAACTGTCTCGTTGTATGCCTTTTTTTTCTTCCAAGTATATACAACTATTGCAACAACAATAAAGAGCTAACAGGCAAGTGATATTTAATTTAGAAATGGAATACTCTTTAATTTAAAACAAAAGCACAACGAACAAGATGTTTTAATTTATTTCGCTCCAAGTCAAAATTTAAGCAAAACATCTAAATAGTTTTAAATGCGCATTTAGTCCGCTGTCGCACGGAGGAATGTAGGATTACCAAAACCGGCAAAATCAAAACTGGGCAAAACTTGATTTAAAAGAACGCCCCGCCCCCCCTCCCCCCCACCCTGTCGAATTTGCACTGCTAGATGCGTTGGCGGCATCCCATCCTGCCTCTCCCAACTTGCCGTATCCCAGTCTGCCTTACCCAATTTGCCGCATCCCAGCCTGCTGCTTTGTGTGTGTTAGTGCGTGTGTATTTGTGTTTGTGAGGCAGGGAAAGAGAGAGAGAGAGAGAGAGAGAGAGAGAGAGAGAGAGAGAGAGAGAGAGAGAAAAGAGAGAGAGAGAAGAGAGAGAGATACAGACAGAGAGAGAGAGAGAGAGAGAGAGAGAGAAGGGGAGAGAGAGAGAGGGGGAGAGAGAGAAAGAGAGAGAGAGAGAGAGAGAAAGAGAGAGAGAGAGAGAGAGAGAGAGAGACACACACACATACACAGAGAAAGAGAGAGAGAGAGAGAGAGAGATGTCAACAAAATCAAGGAAAAGAAAAGCCTAACAAAGAATTTCAAGTGGCAGCCCAACTTTTCGACCTGTTGCCAGGCCTTCCTCAGCGGCGTTTAATTCTGCGAGACGCCAATTCATGCATCAAGTACTAAGCAACACAATACCATAGTTAATTCTGTTACGAAACACAAAGCAAATATTTCAAAGATAAAATCTACAAGACTTGACTAAAATTAATGTAAAAAATCAACAAGAAGAAACAGAGGCGAAAACAGTATTTGACTTTCAATGTTTTTGCAGAGAACTTGTTTACGGCACTAGTGGAAACTAACATGTTTTATGAACGTGTTTATGTTTTGCAATCTTGTTTTCTGATTTATCCATCTATATATTTATTTACCTATTTTCACTTTACTTATTTAGTTCCGATCAAATGATCCGCTGCAAGAGCAGTTTGTAAATAAAATCAGCGATACAAAATGCCTCCGTTTCACTTAGATGGCGTATGGAAATAATTAATAACCTTATTTTATGATGGGTGACCTCATTGCAAATTGCTGACAATTAAAAAACGATATCAAAAATAGAGTTACTAGACGGAGCCCTTCGGGGCGTTTAGTCATGCTTGAGACATATATTCACATGTTTTGATAGAGTATGTCCTTATCTGCGACCAAAAGACAAATTGTTGCTTCAACAGTGCTTTGAGCGGATCATTAAGTATTGCACTTTCGCGTCTAATAACGTACGGTGTCTAAAATTAAATACGGCGAAGTGGTCTGAGCCTACAATGTTTAAATGTGTACACTACATTGGTTGTGCACGTTAAAGATCCCACGATTGACAAAAGGGTCTTTCCTGGCAAAATTGCTTAGGCACAGTTAATAATTGTCTACCTATACCCGTGTGACTTGGAATAATAGGCCGTGAGAGGTAAATATGCGCCGAAATGGCTGCAATCTACTGGCCGTATAAAATTTCATCTCACACGGCATCACTGCAGAGCGCCTAGAACTGTACCCACGGAATATGCGCAATATAAGACTCATTGATTGATTGAAATGTTTGATTGCATAACTTCTAAAAACTAGTTCCATGGTCTCATCCCTCCCCCCATCTACCCCCCCCCCTTCATCCCCTATTTTGTTTTAAATCTTTTTTCTTTTCTTTTCTTGCTCCTCTTACAGTATCACGGTAAATGTTCCCAAATAGATCCTAGAGGACGTTAATCCCCAAAGTCAGCCAGTCAGTCAGTCATTAAAGGCAAAAGCGAGGTAACGCACAACTGGGTCCGACCAGTAAAGCCGTCGCTGCCTGTGTGACAACCACCATACAAATCTACCACAGCGGGAAACTTTCAAGTTAAGTATTTTCATGTGCCCACATTCAACTTTACAATCAAAGGATGTCTGTTGAGATAATCGAATGGATCAAAACTTTGAAACCTGCGCGCATATTCTAAGCCGACTAACACATAATTGTTAAGGACATCATAAAATGGTTCTCGGTGAAAACTTGACCGAGGGCCATTTTACGACGTCCTTGACTCGAGTGTGTGACGTATTCTCATATGCGCTGCTTCTTGGGCAAGGTAAAGAACACCAATACTTCAATGCCGTTCTCGAGCTACGTTGACTTTTACAAAGGGTACAGCTGACACGGCTTACGTAATCTGGTTTCCTGGTCATTTGTGTGAAAAATCTGTCCGACAAAGAAAACTGCCCAACGAATATAGATAACTCGGTCGAAAAAAATACTACCAGCAAAATATCTAACCCCCCCCCCTCCCACCTCCGCCGAAGAAAGAGCACGGGATTCAATACATGATGATAGTTATTAAACACAAAGCAGTTGTAGCTATGTTCCAGGCAATCACAAGATAGGAAAGCTTTCGAGTCATCGACAATCATTCGGAGGTGTGTTTTGGAACAAATGTTGGAGAAAAGGGTAAATGTCGGCTTCTTTTACAGACACTATCTAGTCTTATGTTTCTTATTTGTTTGATCCTCTTAGGATTATGGAGTTTTATGCACTGCCTTTTATAGTTAACTAAAATTTTGTATTTGAATTAGCCCATTGCAGTTGGTGTAGGCCTTAAGCTTATTTAAATCGCTTGTCCAGTATTTAATTTAGTTCTCAATTTTTGTATGAACTCAAATGTTTAGTGTTCTTAGTATGTCTTGCTAAACTAAGTTCTATTTAATCAGAGTATGTTTGCGTGTGCTTATACTTAGTGATATTGTAAAGCGCATAGTGCTTTTCGTTATGCGCTATAGAAATCTCCTTAATAAATAAATAAACAAACATTCAAAACTGTGTAAAATGGTCGAACTGAAGTTTTTGCACAACAAATATGACCATAACAATTATTTCTTAAACTTAAAGTACTGGACAAATTAACCCCTTCGTTGTGAAGTTACACACGCGCAATGTCGAGACAAATTCATCAAAGACATGAACGCAATCATCCATGGAAAACGCGCTGATCATGCCTGTAAGGGCTGTTTTAAAGTCACTGAATGTCTAATGTTGATTGAGGTACACCATGTATGGTAACACTTATCTCCCAATACCCCCTCGGACAGTTCTAGAACCCCTTGCAATGCTTAAAAGATAAACTCCATTTCCTCACTTCATTTTGGCAGTTCAAAACTGTCAAAAACATGATTTCACATTTTGGTCATGCTCGCAATAGTTATCTCCAATCGATGCTTCATAATATTCTGCATGTTTTAGTTCTGCAGTTGCTCATACATCTTTTTATAGACATCTGAAGACGTGTGCTGCTCACATACAGATCAGCATAAATCCATTTACTACTTAGATTGTTTAGTGTCTATATGTTATTTGCTTGTCTGTCTGTCTTGTGCGTACTCCTTCTCAAACATAAACAAACTCGGACATATTCAAAGATAGTCTACATAATTATGATCCAGAGACAGCCAGCATGCCTCTTCCTTGTTCTCCGACAAAAGAAAACTTCCTTGTGGCCTATTGTGTGTTTTCGCCGGTAGGTGTCAATTGGCAGGCCAGACACTTAATCACGCTTGACTCCCCTCCGCTTAAGCGGCAATCGTTTAGCAAGCCCCGGTGTCTGCTTCAAGAAAACCCTTCACACCCAGATTAGTGAGGGAACATCGAATAGTGAAATTTTTCGATGTGATTTTCGATTTCATAAACAACAATTTTGAAAAATGATATAAAATAGATAAATATTTTGCAAATACCGTATCTGGGTGGTCTAAATCAGGTTTCTTGTCAAACGTAAAATGCAGTATAGAAAAAAACCGTTGTGTTGGAATTTAAGACTAAATCAATTTGGGTCTACTTGTAGAAACAGTGTTAATAAATGTTCAACAAATGCTGAAAGAAACAATTGGCAGCACCCTTGAAACGCTTGGCATGTATATTAAATGTTGAATGTATATTGGTTAAGAACAAAAGTAAGGCAATTTCGTTACTTTTGATTTGGACCCCTACCTCAATAGTTCTTTGAATGTTCGCCTTCTTTTATATTTACGGTACCGAGAAGCCTTCAACAGATGTATACATGTATAACTAATTCAATAAGTTTTTCGAAGCATCCTATTCTAAACTCTTACGTTAAATGTCTGACCTTTTTGTTTTTGTTTTTATTTGTTTCTGTTGGGTTTCAAACAACATTCTGTGAGATAACCTTTAAGGTCATCGCCGTAACAAGAACACTGTTCTTCCTTTTTAGGCTTTTATAGTCCATACAATATTTGCTGGCTTACACCCGTCAATTTTACGTGTATCAGTTCATGAAATATTTGCCGGCTTTTACCCATCTATGTTATCTTTCCCCGGTCAAGGCAATATCTTGAAATGATTGTTGAAACTTCAGAGAACCCTTTGCTTAAAGTTCCAAAGATTGTTTTTGTTTTGGAGCTTTCCATTCTTTTCGATCATGAACAAGGAAATAGCTGAATGAGTATGACGCATTCTCTAAAACTGTCCTGGGGTACAGAACGGATGTGATCACACACTTATCGCTCGCTTGAGTAATTCTTTAATCACACAAGAAGCTTTTGTGGTGTTTTGTTTTCTTGAAATAGTGACACGTTACCTGGCACACTTAAGCAGGTTTCATGCCCCCCCCTCCCTACCCATTGGGAATACAGACCACTTGAACAAATCTGAGTGTGTGGAGTTACGCCCTGGAGTCATACTCGCCGGAGGAAAAAGGGTGAGTTCTTGGCTTTGTGGCGCCAATAACAAGTCATTGATGACGAATTGAGTCATCTGTCAGTAAAACGTAAAAACGGAGGAAGGTCTCTTATTTATATTTGCTTCTTTGGCTACCATAACTGTCTCGTTGTATGCCTTTTTTTTCTTCCAAGTATATACAACTATTGCAACAACAATAAAGAGCTAACAGGCAAGTGATATTTAATTTAGAAATGGAATACTCTTTAATTTAAAACAAAAGCACAACGAACAAGATGTTTTAATTTATTTCGCTCCAAGTCAAAATTTAAGCAAAACATCTAAATAGTTTTAAATGCGCATTTAGTCCGCTGTCGCACGGAGGAATGTAGGATTACCAAAACCGGCAAAATCAAAACTGGGCAAAACTTGATTTAAAAGAACGCCCCCCCCCTCCCCCCCCCACCCCACCCTGTAGAATTTGCACTGCTAGATGCGTTGGCGGCATCCCATCCTGCCTCTCCAAACTTGCCGTATCCCAGTCTGCCTTACCCAATTTGCCGCATCCCAGCCTGCTGCTTTGTGTGTGTTAGTGCGTGTGTATTTGTGTTTGTGAGGCAGGGAAAGAGAGAGAGAGAGAGAGAGAGAGAGAGAGAGAGAGAGAGAGAGAGAGAGAGAGAGAGAGAGAGAGAGAGAGAGAGAGAAAGAGGGATAGTGGGAGAGAAAGAAAAGAGAGAGAGAGAAAGACAGAGAGAGAGAGGGAGAGAGAGGAGAGAGAGAGAGCAAGAGCAGTTTGTAAATAAAATCAGCGATACAAAATGCCTCCGTTTCACTTAGATGGCGTATGGAAATAATTAATAACCTTATTTTATGATGGGTGACCTCATTGCAAATTGCTGACATTTAAAAAACGATATCAAAAATAGAGTTACTAGACGGAGCCCTTCGGGGCGTTTAGTCATGCTTGAGACGTATATTCACATGTTTTGATAGAGTATGTCCTTATCTGCGACCAAAAGACAAATTGTTGCTTCAACAGTGCTTTGAGCGGATCATTAAGTATTGCACTTTCGCGTCTAATAACGTACGGTGTCTAAGATTAAATACGGCGAAGTGGTCTGAGCCTACAATGTTTAAATGTTTTATTGCATAACTTCTAAAAACTAGTTCCATGGTCTCATCCCTCCCCCCATCTACCCCCCCCCCCTCATCCCCTATTTTAAAAAAAAATATTTTCTTTTCTTTTCTTGCTCCTCTTACAGTATCACAGTAAATGTTCCCAAATAGATCCTAGTTACCTAAGAGGACGTTAATCCCCAAAGTCAGCCAGTCAGTCAGTCATTAAAGGCAAAAGCGAGGTAACGCACAACTGGGTCCGACCAGTAAAGCCGTCGCTGCCTGTGTGACAACCACCATAAAAATCTACCACAGCGGGAAACTTTCAAGTTAAGTATTTTCAACCATCATGTACCCGCATTCAACTTTACAATCAAAGGATGTCTGTTGAGATAATCGAATGGATCAAAACTTTGAAACCTGCGCGCATATTCTAAGCCGACTAACACATAATTGTTAAGGACATCATAAAATGGTTCTCGGTGAAAACTTGACCGAGGGCCATTTTACGACGTCCTTGACTCGAGTGTGCGCTGCTTCCTGGGCAAGGTAAAGAACACCGAAAATACTTCAATGCCGTTCTCGAGCTACGCTGACTTTTACAAAGGGTACAGCTGACACGGCTTACGTAATCTGGTTTCCTGGTCATTTGTGTGAAAAATCTGTCCGACAAAGAAGAAGAAGAAGAAGTGCGCGCAGAGAGAGAGAGAGAGAGAGAGAGAGAGAGAGAGAGAGAGAGAGAGAGAGAGAGAGAGAGAGAGACAGACAGACAGACAGACAGACAGACAGACAGACAGACAGACAGACAGACAGACAGACAGACAGACAGACAGACAGACAGACAGACAGACAGACAGACAGACAGACAGACAGACAGACAGACAGACAGACAGACAGACAGACAGACAGACAGACAGACAGACAGACAGACAGACAGACAGACAGACAGACAGACAGACTTTCCGCACTCGTTAAAATGTCAGTCGATACTGGAATGAATGTTGAAACATTGTAAACCTAAAAAAAAATAATAATAATATTAAAATCAAACATTCATACGAGTTACTATCTGTGACAAGGACGCATAAGAAGTGTAGCAACTAAATATTAATCCGCTTACCCATTGCTCCTCTTCGCACCTCGGCCTGTGAGTCGTCCTTTTCCTGAGTACTTGCACACAAGTTTTGCGTATGCATACTTCAGTTCGTCTGGAAAAGGCTGTTTTGAATTCTTGTTCGCAAGTTGAACAGCACGACTGTATTTGACCACGTACACCAAATCGTTCTTTCTGGAAAAGTCTGCCAGCCGTTCGGTAAGATCATTCCAACTTCTGAATGTTTTCCCCAACTGTCATTTGTGCCATTTCTCAGCGATTGATCAACGGTGTGGTTATTATGGATGTAGTAAGTGTCGAATTGTGAGAATGCACAGTTCTGTCCGCCAAGTGGTTTTAAACACTGCGCGTATTTGCACCAAGTAATAACGTGTCACATCAAAATAGTTCTTTACCTGTCAGATAGTTTAGCGCCAAAAACATGAACCAATGATAGCCCATGGATTAGTAAGTCATATGATGTTGGGGCGGGGCCAATGAACTAATGTCAACACAGTAAGTATCAACCAATGTTTGGCTCCGCCCCCCACATCACGTGGACTGGGTGGCCGAGTGGTACGCACTTGCGCTCGGAAGCGAGAGGTTGCGAGTTCGACCCTGGGTCAGGGCGTTAGCAATTTTCTCCCCCCTTTCCTAACCTAGGTGGTGGGTTCAAGTGCTAGTCTTTCGGATGAGACGAAAAACCGAGGTCCCTTCGTGTACACTACATTGGGGTGTGCACGTTAAAGATCCCACGATTGACAAAAGGGTCTTTCCTGGCAAAATTGTATAGGCATAGATAAAACAATGTCCACCAAAATACCCGTGTGACTTGGAATAATAGGCCGTGAAAAGTAGGATATGCGCCGAAATGGCTGCGATCTGCTGGTCGATGTGAATGCATGATGTATTGTGTAAAAAATTCCATCTTACACGGCATAAATAGATCCCTGCGCCTTGAGTCCGAGTCTGGAGATACGCGCGCGATAGAAGACTTCATATATATAATCACGTGACCCATAAACCCATCGCCTGTAATTAGATCATACTATTACCGCTTCAGTTCTGAGACATCCTGCTTGCTGGCGCGCGCGCAGAGAAAAAAATTCCCTCTTTATCTTCACTTCTGATGCTCATCCTATTGTTGTTGGCACTCGGGTTTGTTTGTTTGTTTGCTTAACGCCCAGCCGACCACGAAGGGCCATATCAGGGCGGTGCTGCTTTTGACATATAACGTGCGCCACACACAAGACAGAAGTCGCAGCACAGGCTTCATGTCTCACCCAGTCACATTATTCTGACACCTGACCAACCAGTCCTAGCACTAACCCCATAATGCCAGACGCCAGGCGGAGCAGCCACTAGATTGCCAATTTTAAAGTCTTAGGTATGACCCGGCCGGGGTTCGAACCCACGACCTCCCGATCACGGGGCGGACGCCTTACCACGAGGATTGGGACTCGGGTAACAGGGAGCGAAGGGCAGTGCCCCACCTAGTGATCGAGTGCCACAACCCAGACTTTTCCCTTAATATATATATATAGGTTTTAAACTCCTGCTTCCGGATTATACAAAACACATTAAAACATGTATTAAACAATGGCGACTGCACGTGAGAGGGAACAATAAAGAGACCAAAAAGCAATGTACTCACGTTAAAATGACGAATAGGAACGAATAACAGCGACGTTTCGACCTAAGGGTCTTTTTCATGCACAAAAACACAAAATACACACACAAAAAAGAAGAAGAAAGACGATAGAACAAATGAAGAGAAGAATAACTGACAAAACAACTGCACTGCACAAACCAACAAATGACAAAGACTGTTTTGTCAGTTATTCTTCTCTTCATTTGTTCTATCGTCTTTCTTCTTTTTTGTGTGTGTATTTTTGTGTTTTTGTGCCTGAAGAAGACCCTTAGGTCGAAACGTCGCTGTTATTCGTTCCGTGTTCGTCATTTTAACGTGAGTACATTGCTTTTTGGTCTCTACATTAAAACATGATTACATTAACGAGAGGATAGCTGTTTTCTCTCAATTTTACTTCCCTATAGGTCAGTATTACGTGTTTGCGCATGTTCTTTATATTTTTTCTTACAATGTTGTCACTTTTAAACCTTTTAACAGGTGGTCCCGAGTTTTATCATTTTTTAACGAAACTATAATTGAATTAAAGTCCATGTTTTTAATGGTCCTTCCCTTAGGAAGTCAACGTATATAAAGGAAATATTATTAATACTCCTCTTACAAGGACCTTAACATATATCTCTTATTACCCCCCCCCCCCCCTCCCGTACTCATGGAGAGTGGGTCCTGGGTCCTATCACGGTCGGGCTTGCTTGATCTTGCCCTTTTCTTTTCCTCCTCTATTTTTTTATCATATTACCCCAGTCCTGTCCGAGGCCAACAATCTATGCCTGTAGGACGTTAATATATCTTGTAAGTAACTGCGCTGGCTGCAAAATTCCTCAAACGGGAGGTGATTTTCGACAGGCAAGGCACTGGTTTTCCTTTGAGACATGAGAAAATGACTTCTTTTTTTTCATTTTTCTCTGATGGATTGGCTCGCTAATTAAGAATGATAACCACATTAATTTAGAAAAAGAACAGTTTAAACTCTGATGTCATCGTAACACACAGGGACATGTCTATACTAGTTTTACCGCGCTGGCGTCAAACAACACTTTTCATCTCAAACTCCTTACGACCAGACAAAATATATTCATGTCCTATAGGCATGTATTGTTAGCCTTTTAAGAACATGATCTGGGTTATAGGAAAAAAAACACCGAACGAACGAAAATTAAGGGGCTTAAATTAAGGTCTAAATTGCCTATTATTGGTTTATACGATAGTTAAAAAAAATAAAAAATAAAAATTAAAAAAAAATCGGGAGCTGGTTAAAAACAGAAGGATGACGGGAGTGGGGGTGATAAGATATTTAAAAATATCTGTTAAGATTGGATAAAATTGAGTACTTTGTATCCCCTTGGTATAAGTGGGGTCCACATACGTAATCTGGGGGGATGGGACGATAAAATCGAGTGTTTATTTCATCCCAATGATGTTAAAAGTTATACAATCAGAGCCACATTTGGTTTACAAACAGTCAGACAGAGACTTAAAGTTTAGTGAAGAGCGGCTCTGCAGTTTCTGTCTTCTGCGTAGTGAAGAAAAACCGGCTTCGGAGGCAAACGCCTTTCCACCACGCCACAACCCTTACAACATTTTTGCGTGAAAACTGTCTGTCTGTCTGTCTGTCTGTCTGTCTCTCTCTCTCCCTCTCTCCCTCTCTCTCTCTCCCTCCCTTATGTGCTCCCTCTCCCTCCCTCCCTTCCTCCGTACCTCTCTCTCTCTCCCTCCCTCCTTTGCTCCCTCTCTCTCTCTCTCTCCATCCCTCTCTCCGTACCTCTCTCTCTCCCTCCCTTATGTGCTCCCTCTCTCTCTCCCTTCCTCCGTACATCTCTCTCTCCCTCCCTCCTTTGCTCCCTCTCATTCCCTCCTTCATTTGCTCCCTCTCTCTCTCCTTTCCTCCATACCTCTCTCTCTTCCTCCTTTGCTCCCTCTCTCCCCCTTCCTCCTTCGCTCCCTCTCTCTCTCTCCCTCTCTTTCTCAGTACCTCTCTCTCTCCCTCCCTTCCTCCGTACCTCTCTATCTCCCTCCCTTCCTCCATACCTCTATCTCTCCCTCTCTTCCTCCGTACCTCTCTCTCTCCCTCCCTCCTTTGCCCCCTCTCTCTCCCTCCCTCATTTGCTCACTCTCTCTCTCTCCCTTCCTCCATACCTCTCTCTCTCCCTCTCTCCTTTGCTTCCTCTCTCTCTCTCTCCCTTCCACCGTACCTCTCTCTCTCCCTCCCTCCTTTTCTCCCTCTCTCTGACTCTCTCTCCCTTCCTCCATACCCCTCTCTCTCCCTCCTTCCTGTGCTCCCTCTCTCTCCCTCCCTCCTTTGCTCCCTCTCTCTCTCTCCCTTCCTCCGTACCTCTCTCTCTCCCCCCCTTCCTTTGCTCCCTCTCTCTCCTTTCCTCCATACCTCTCTCTCTCTCCCTCCCTTCCTCCATACCTCTCTCTCTCTCCCTTCCTCCATACCTTTCTCTCCCTCCCTCCTTTGCTCCCTCTCTGTCCCTCCCTACCTCTCTCTCTCCCTCCCTCCTTTGCTCCCTCTCTCTCTCTCTCTCCCTCCCTTTATCCGTACCTCTCTCTCTCCCTCCCTTCCTCCATACCTCTCTCTCTCCCTCCCTTCCTCCGTATCTCTCTCTCTCCCTCCCTCCTTTGCTCCCTCTCTCTCTCTCTCCCTTCCTCCATACCTCTCTCTCCCTCCCTCCTTTGCTCCCTCTCTCTCTCTTCCTTCCTCCGTACCTTTCTCTCCCTCTCTCCTTTGCTCCCTATCTCTCTCTCTCTTCCTCCGTACCTCTCTCTCTCTCTCCCTCTTTTGCTCCCTCTCTCTCTCCCTTCCTCCATACCCCTTTCTCTCCCTCTCTCCTTTGCTCCCTCTCTCTCTCCCTTCCTCCGTACCTCTCTCTCTCCCTCCCTCCTTTGCTCCCTCTCTCTCTCTCCCTTCCTCCATACCTCTCTCTCTCCCTCCCTCCTTTGCTCCCTCTCTTCCTCCGTACCTTTCTTTCTTCCTCCCTCCTTTGCTCCCTCTCTCTCTCTCCCTCCGTTTCTGCGTACCTCTTTCTCTCCTTCCCTTCCTCCGTACCTGTCTCTCTCCCTCCCTTCCTTCGTACCTCTCTCTCTCCCTCCCTTCCTCCGTACCTCTCTCTTTCCCTCCTTCCTTTGCTCCCTCTCTCTCCCTCCCTTCCTCCGTACCTCTCTCCCTCCCTTTCTCCATACCTCTCTCTCACCCTCCCTCCTTTGCTCCCTCTCTTTCTCTCTCCCTTCCTCCGTACCTCTCTCCCTCCCTTTCTCTGTACCTCTCTCTCCCTCCCTTCCTCCGTACCTCTCCCTCTCCCTCCATCTTTTGCTCCCTCTCTCTCCCTCCCTTCCCCCGTACCTCTCTCTCTCCCTCCCTCCTTTGCTCCCTCTCTCTCTCCCTCCCTTTCTCCGTACCTCTCTCTCTCCCTCCCTTCCTCCGTATCTCTCTCTCTCCCTCCCTCCTTTGCTCCCTCTCTCTCTCTCTTCCTTCCTCCGTACCTTTCTCTCCCTCTCTCCTTTGCTCCCTCTCTCTCTCCCTTCCTCCGTACCCCTCTCCCTCCCTCCCTTCTTTGCTCCCTCTCTCTCTCCCTTCGTCCATACCTATCTCTTTCCCTGTCTCCTGTGCTCCCTCTCTCTCCCTCCCTCCTTTGCTCCCTCTCTCTCCTTTCCTCCATACCTCTCTATCTCCCTCCCTCCTTTGCTCCCTCTCTCTCTCTCCCTTCCTCCGTACCTCTCTCTCTCCCTCCATCTTTGCCCCCTCTCTCTCTCTCTCCCTTCCTCCATACCTCTCTCTCTCCCTCCCTCCTTTGCTCCCTCTCTCTCTCTCACTCTCTTTCTCCGTACCTCTCTCTCTCCCTCCCTTCATCCTTACCTCTCTCTCTCCCTCCCTTACTCTCTACCTCTCTCTCTCCCTCCCTTCCTCCGTACCTTTCTCTCTCCCTTCCTTCCTCCGTACCTCTCTCTCTCCCTCCCTCCTTTGCTCCCTCTCTCTCTCCCTTCGTCCATACCTATCTCTTTCCCTCCCTCCTTTGCTCCCTCTCTTTCTCTCACCCTCCTTACCTTTCTCTCTCCCTCCCTCCTTTGCTCCCTCTGTCTCTTTCTCTCTCCCTCCCTACCTCTCTCTCTCACTCCCTCCTGTGCTCCCTCTCTCTCTCTCCCTCCCTTCCTCCGTACCTCTCTCTCTCCCTCCCTCCTTTGCTCCCTCTCTCTCTCCCTCCTTACCTCTCTCTCTCCCTCCCTCCTTTGCTCCCTCTCTCTTTCTCCCTTCCTTCGTACCTCTCTCTCTCTCTCCCTCCCTCTTTTGCTCCCTCTCTCTCTCTCCCTTCCTCCGTTCCTCTCTCTCTCCCTCCCTCTTTTGCTCCCTCTCTCTCTCTCCCTTCCTCCGTACCTCTCTCTCTCCCTCCCTCTTTTGCTCCCTCTCTCTCTCTCTCCCTCCCTCCTTACCTATCTCTCTCCCTCCCTCCTTTGCTCCCTCTCTCTCTCTCTCCCTCCGTACCTCTCTCTCTTCCTCCCTCCTTTGCTCCCTCTCTCTCTCCCTCCCTCCTTACCTCTCTCTCTCCCTCCCTCCTTTGCTGCCTCTCTCTCTCTTCCTCCCTCCGTAACTCTCTCTCTCCCTCCCTTCTTTGCTCCATCTCTCTCTCCCTCCCTCCTTACCTCTCTCTCTATCTGTCTCTCCTTTGCTCCCTCTCTCTCCCTCCCTCCGTACCTCTCTCTCTCTCCCCCCCTCCTTTGCTGCCTCTCTCTCCCTTCCTCCATACCTCTCTATCTCCCTCCCTTCTTTGCTCCCTCTCTCCCTTCCTCCGTACCTCTCTCTCTCCCTCCCTTCTTTGCCCCCTCTCTCTGTCTCCCTTCCGCCATACCTCTCTCTCTCCCTCCCTCCTTTGCTACCTCTATCTCTCTCTCTCTCTTTCTCCGTACCTCTCTCTCTCCCTTCCTTCATCCGTACCTCCCTCTCTCCCTCCCTTCATCTGTACCTCTCTCTCTCCCTCCCTTCCTCCGTACCTTTCTCTCTCCCTCCCTTCCTCCGTACCTTTCTCTCTCCCTCCCTCCTTTGCTCCCCCTACGCGGTTCATACTTCGCAATAAGTCAAGTCAAGTCAATATTTATTTCAAAAAAACCCTAGGGTTACATGAATAAAATAAATAAAAATTGCAATAAACACGACAAAAAAGATGTAATAATGAGACACAACACTTCGAATTAACCTAAAATAAATCTCATAACAAAATAATTGTAATCATTTTTTTTTTTTTTACAGGAATGTATATGTTTCTGTGTTTGTTTTTGTTTTAATACAAAAAAAAACCGTGATCAAATAATCAGAACTCTTTCAAAATACTCTTAATAAAATATATTAAATGCAATAACTTTTTTTTTTTAATTCAAATAAATGTTTTAGTTTGACTGCATTTGAATAGAAACTGAATTCTGATGAAAGCAGTTACTGTAAAGTCATTTGAAGTCACATGATAAAAATCACATGGTTTAGTTGAGCAGACCACAAAGTGCAGAGCTAAAATATGTGTATGAATCTGTGTGAAAATCCAGTCCGTTTGTCCACAGGGATGCTAGGAAGCAGTCAAATGGGGTCGCTCAATCTGCTCAAATCCAGTCAAATGGGGTCGCACGGGCCGACAAATGGGGACGTCCCCGTTTGTCGGAAGCGTCCCCATTTGACTGCTCTCCAGTGACAATCGTCCCCATTTGTCGGTAAAACCACCTACACACGCACACACGCACATACACCACGACCCTCGTTTCGATTCCCCCTCGATGTTAAAATATTTAGTCAAAACTTGACTAAATATAAAACAAGTCGCGTAAGGCGAAAATACAATATTTAGTCAAGTAGCTGCCATTTTTCAGCAAGACCGTATACTCGTAGCATCGTCAGTCCACCGCTCATGGCAAAGGCAGTGAAATTGACAAGAAGAGCGGGGTAGTAGTTGCGCTAAGAAGGATAGCACGCTTTTCTGTACCTCTCTTTGTTTTAACTTTCTGAGCGTGTTTTTAATCCAAACATATCATATCTATATGTTTTTGGAATCAGGAACCGACAAGGAATAAGATGAAAGTGTTTTTAAATTGATTTGGACAATTTAATTTTGATAATAATTTTTATATATTTAATTTTCAGAGCTTGTTTTTAATCCGAATATAACATATTTATATGTTTTTGGAATCAGCAAATGATGGAGAATAAGATAAACGTAAATTTGGATCGTTTTATAAATCTTTATTTTTTTTTACAATTTTCAGATTTTTAATGACCAAAGTCATTAATTAATTTTTAAGCCACCAAGCTGAAATGCAATACCGAACCCCGGGCTTCGTCGAAGATTACTTGACCAAAATTTCAACCAATTTGGCTGAAAAATGAGGGCGTGACAGTGCCGCCTCAACTTTCACGAAAAGCCGGATATGACGTCATCAAAGACATTTATCAAAAAAATGAAAAAAACGTATGGGGATATCAATCCCAGGAACTCTCATGTCAAATTTCATAAATATCGGTCCAGTAGTTTGGTCTGAATCGCTCTACACGCACGCACACACACACACACACATACACACACACATACACACACACATACACCACGACCCTCGTTTCGATTCCCCCTCGATGTTAAAATATTTAGTCAAAACTTGACTAAATATAAAAAAGAAAACGCCTGACGGTTTTGAGGTTTGTGTTTCTGCAACTGTTTTGACAAAGACATGTTATCCTGAGAGGGTGAATACAGCCAATGATATTGTTTTGAGAGCTCTAGCGCTGTTAGTTTGTCAGAACAGGAGGTGGTCCATATTAGGAGCCGGTCCATATTAGGAGCCCTTCCCCTACCAAGGGCGGCTTCTTGACCCCGTTAAGGTCAACACTTGTTTAGTTCTTAAATCTGCCCGTTTGAAAAAAGAGCGGTTTTGAGGAGTCCCCCCCCCCCCCCCAAGTTGTAAATTTACTGTGCTTCTCACGGAGCCATGAGGACTTTTATTCATGCCTCAGGCATTTATCTGTTTTAAATAATACCAAGTTTCCTTCTTGCAAGGAGTCGAAAAGTGCAGTTGTTTTACGAATTAATTTGAAGGATTGTCCGGGCAGGATAGCGTAAGCCTCGATCAGTTTCACATCAGGACCCGCACGTTTACTAATCATCAGTTACGTCATAAGCATACATGCAAGTCTATTTGTCTTGACGAGAGGGAGAAATAGAGATTATTACAAGGCTTGCTGTTTCCTACAAGATATTCACGAGTTGCTTTTGTAAATGTCGAAATGCGAGCGAAAGTGAGCTTTTTATATTTAGTCAAGTTTTGACTAAATATTTTAACATCGAGGGGGAATCGAAACGAGGGTCGTGGTGTATGTGCGTGTGTGCGTGCGTGTGTGTGTGTGTGTGTGTAGAGCGATTCAGACTAAACTACTGGACCGATCTTTATGAAATTTTACATGAGAGTTCCTGGGTATGAAATCCCCGAACGTTTTTTTCATTTTTTTGATAAATGTCTTTGATGACGTCATATCCGGCTTTTCGTGAAAGTTGAGGCGGCACTGTCACGCCCTCATTTTTCAACCAAATTGGTTGAAATTTTGGTCAAGTAATCTTCGACGAAGCCCGGGGTTCGGTATTGCATTTCAGCTTGGTGGCTTAAAAATTAATTAATGACTTTGGTCATTAAAAATCTGAAAATTGTAAAAAAAAAAAAAAATTATAAAACGATCCAAATTTACGTTTATCTTATTCTCCATCATTTGCTGATTCCAAAAACATATAAATATGTTATATTTGGATTAAAAACAAGCTCTGAAAATTAAATATATAAAAATTATTATCAAAATTAAATTGTCCAAATCAATTTAAAAACACTTTCATCTTATTCCTTGTCGGTTCCTGATTCCAAAAACATATAGATATGATATGTTTGGATTAAAAACACGCTCAGAAAGTTAAAACAAAAAGAGGTACAGAAAAGCGTGCTATCCTTCTTAGCGCAACTACTACCCCGCTCTTCTTGTCAATTTCACTGCCTTTGCCATGAGCGGTGGACTGACGATGCTACGAGTATACGGTCTTGCTGAAAAATGGCAGCTACTTGACTAAATATTGTATTTTCGCCTTACGCGACTTGTTATTATTTGAAAGAGTAACGAGTGTTAATCTGCTACGACACAGCAAGCCATGTAGTATTCTGTTTATCTTATGTTCTGTTCGGGGCGGGGATATAGCTCAGTTGGTAGCGTGCTGGATTTGTATTCAGTTGGCCGCTGTCAGCGTGAGTTCGATCCCAGGTTCGGCGGAAATTTATTTCAGAGTCAACTTTGTGTGCAGACTCTCTTCGGTGTCCGAACCCTTCCCCCGTGTACACTACATTGGGTGTGCACGTTAAAGATCCCACGATTGACAAAAGGGTCTTTCCTGGCAAAATTGCTTAGGCACAGTTAATAATTGTCTACCTATACCCGTGTGACTTGGAATAATAGGCCGTGAAAGGTAAATATGCGCCGAAATGGCTGCAATCTACTGGCCGTATAAAATTTCATCTCACACGGCATCACTGCAGAGCGCCTAGAACTGTACCCACGGAATATGCGCGATATAAGCGTCATTGATTGATTGATTGATTGTTCTTGCGTGTCTTATGGCGTTATGCTCCAAACATCCCGAAGACAACGCGTCCAAATTGAAGACGCTTCTTATGGAACCTCGATCATTTCCAAAGCGTCGTGCAATATTTGACGTCAAAGCAAAGAAACGTCACTTTAGAACGTATGGCGCGACGTGTTAGTTCTAAAAGTTCTTCCAGGGGAGACAGCAAGCGCAAAATTGTTTCCAGCTTGACGTTTGTCTCGGTGACTTTAGGCATCACGAGCAGTGAAAAATCATATCCATGCCAGACTAGTTTGACACGACCTCATTTACATGAAATGTATACCCACGTGTAAGTTGAACGACATTGTTATCTCATGAGTGGGTCTCTCTCACGTAGGAGGATTCTTTCTATCTTGGGTAGTTAAGCCTACTTTAAAGAAAATTGTAAATAATGGCTTGAGGTTCCATTTTGGCGTGCCGCACACAGCCTTTGGCCCCAGAACTAAACGTAAAAAAAATGTTGTGTCTGTCCAGGGGCTGTCCGACTGACACCCAGGTGGTGAGAGGGGACCACATTGAAGAGACGCCGGCAACAGGGAAACTGGTCAAGATTCCTCTCTACGCCTTCATGTTCGTTGAGGGAAGCACTGACAACAAGAACACGCTCTTCTTCTCCTGCTCCGTCAAGCTGTGCGATGCCTTTACCGTGGCTGTTGGTCCCGCCTGTGACGCTCCGGTAGGTGGACTGTTTGTTGTTGTGATGGTGGTGGTGGTGGTGGTTGGTTGTGTTGTTAGTGTTGTTGATGTATTTTTTGTTGTTGCTCTCTCTCTCTCTCTCTCTTTCTCTCTCTCTCTCTCTCTCTCTCTCTCTCTCTCTCTCTCTCTCTCTCTCTCTCTCTATCACACACACACACACACACACACACACACACACACACTAATACTAACACGCGCACACACACACACACACAGACCCTAATACTAACACGCACACACACACCAACTAACACTCACACACACACACATACACACACACTAACAAACACACTAACACAGATGGTTTTTCTTCATCAGAACCCCGCCACCTGTGCGGGTGATTTCACCGCAGGCCGGGGCAAGAGACGTCGTCGCGCCGCCGATGGGGACACGAGGGTCGTGGGTCAAGCTCTGACCGTTCGCTTCGGTAACGCCACTCTGGAAGAGGAGTTCAGTAAGTGTGCTGTGCACGTCTTAGAGTTGAGCCGGTTTTTTCGTGGAATAAGACACATCACTCCGCGCGCGTGTGTGTGTGTGTGTGTGTGTGTGTGTGTGTGTGTGTGTGTGTGTGTGTGTGTGCGCGCGCGCACAGTGTGTGAGTGCGAGCGCGCGTGTTTGCGTACGTTCATGTGTGCACGTCTGTCTGTCTGTATGCATGTGCATCCTCTGATCACCACCCTATCTCCGTTTACAGGGGAAAGCTCAGGCAGCGAGCAGACAGGGGTGGAAACGGACACAGCCAAATGTCTGAAGAACCCAGAACTGCAGACAGTTATCTCAGTCCTCGGCATTTTCCTCCTCGTCCTTCTCATCGCTCTCATCGTCGTCACCTTCCTCTTCTGTCGTCGCTCGCGTCACACCCAGGGGAAATACGTGGATGATGGTCACACCATGGGGTCTTCCACTCAGACCCTCAACATGCACATTCCCCGACCCCGTGTGTGAACATGCATGGGTCGCAGGCTGGTAGCTATAGTGCATTTGCTGAGCAGTGGACACAGTTTTATCTTGATGTGTTTTTCTCTCGATTTTTGAATAAAATACAGGCGTATTGATACGTGCTTCGCCGTGAGAAAACACATTTGATGACAAAAGGGTGCATTGAATTTTTATCAAAATATGGTGTGTACATTTTGTTGTTGCAAATTTAAAATTGTGTTGTCCACTGCTTACAAAATCCACTGCAAAACCTTAGACAGCGCTGATATTAGGTGTCTCATTCTCAGCCACTGAAAATTACCTGCAGGTACTGAGTTCAGGTTGTACTTTGACAAACTTGTGAAATAGTATTTGCCTGCTACAGGGTCAAAATATTGACTCATCCACAGAAACCAAACGTACCTTTTCTCCTCAAACGTACAGCTTCTCTGCAAGAAATGGACAAGAAAATAAACACAACAATGGACTTAATGCGTTTCTTAAGTTCACATCATTCCAGGTGTGGTTTTTCCGTTGACCACATTTTATTTATTTTTTTATTTTTATTTTTATTTTTTTTAAATATTCGCACCCACAATCTTTCGGCAATATTGTATCAGTAACAATAACAACTTCTGAATGTAGAAAATAAAACAGGACAAATACAACACATTCTACATAAAATCTAGGACAACGTTGACTGATGGAGATCTATAACAATCGTAAATGACAAATGTAATGTGAACCGATTTGATATGTTGACATCGAACTTGTATAATGCATAATGTGAGTAAATAATAAAGCTGAAATTGCAATGCGATTTAATTGAGATTCAAAAGCTACATGCTTGTGGCCACCCTCTTAGGTAAACTGTTCCCTTTTCTCTGCTTTTCTGGTTGTTTGAAGTGAAATAATAAGTTGTAAAGTTCGTCAACAAGAATGTACAATGTATCCGGCAAAATCTCACCCACCTAAGAAGAATGTTCATTTTGGAATAATACTGTTCATTTTTGTCATTTGTGTTGTATTTTATGCAGAGTCCGCTTGCGAAATTAATTGCACACTTTCCGTTGTGCAAGAAATGCCTTTTGCTAATTCTGTAATAAAATAAATGTTCTTTTTCCAAATGGTTTTAGTGTTTATGTACAGTATTATCTGTTTGTGGATCTTTTTGTTTGTTTGCCTGGCGGGCTGAGTGACCCCCCCCCCCTCCCTCACCCAGCAAACAAACAAAGACACTCACAAAATAAAATACCTGAATATGATCACATCACAAACACACACACGAACGCAAGCAGGCACACACGCACACATGCGCGCACACACACACACACACACACACACACACACACACACATACACACACACATACACACACACACACACACATACATACTAACACACACACACACATACTAACACACATACACACACATACACATACTAACACACACACACACACACACACACACACACACACACACACACACACACACACAAACACACATACACACACACACACGCACACACACACATACACACACACAAACACACACACAAACACACACACACACAAACACACACACACACACAGAAACACACACAATCAATCAATCAATCAATGAGGCTTATATCGCGCATATTCCGTGGGTACAGTTCTAGGCGCTCTGCAGTGATGCCGTGTGAGATGAAATTTTATACGGCCAGTAGATTGCAGCCATGTCGGCGCATATTTACCTTTCACGGCCTTATTCCAAGTCACACGGGTATGGTAGACAATTATTAACTGTGCCTAAGCAATTTTGCCAGGAAAGACCCTCTTGTCAATCGTGGGATGATCTTTAACGTGCACACCCAATGTAGTATACACACACACAAACACACACACACACACACACACACACACACACACACACACACACACACATAAGAACATCAAAGGACTCTGAATCTATTTTACGACATGTGTCAGCACACGGTCTTTGAAAGTGTGAAGGCATTTTGTTAAAGATTGACTTAAAATGTACGGTTTTGTTGTCTCATTGCGCACTAACACGGCATCAAAAACCACCTTTTAATTGCACGTGCTATACCCCACCTTACATTTACCTAACCTGGGGGATGAGGACGGTCGCACCCCGTGATTCGAAAAAGACACCTGTGCTTATTCTGACGGATTCCGGTCAGTAGTCATACCGACGATCATGTGGTTTTCGGATCCGTGCAGAAGTGATTCCACTCAAGTTTCCCGATTGCAGCGTCAACTTGGCCTCATCGACAGTGAGATCTTTCCCTTTTCTTCGCGAACATGACCCGAACCTTCGACCTGTCACTGCCCAGAACAATAGCTACACTATTTCATTTAAAAGATTACTTCCCTTTGTTTATGAGATTTATGGAGGTGAAAGGCAATGGCTTTGTGCTCGTCACTGATTCGACGCGAAATGCGAGTGACACACTTTCTGCTTCAATCGGCCTTCGCTCGAAAGTTTTAAGCATGTAATTCAAGGCATGCCGAATAATTCCGCCGCGCTCTAGTTTTCCCAATATCTAGGAAAATCGGCAAATTTTTCACTGCCAACCTAACTCGTGGTCCTTGTCAGACGCAAACTGACAGGAAAGGGCTCGCCCGGCCAAAGACAATACTCTTTGTATGTCTTGGGGCAGAGAGGATCCCTCTTCTGTCTCATTTCCAGTATCTGAACATCCTTAAAACGCTCTGTGTCGTCCCTGGTGAACCATTCAGGGAAGGACTCCCTCCTCGTATTTTCTCAGACACGCCGGTGTCACGATTTCATCTTTCGCCTGTGTACATATTTCCCCCTCGACATATACTCAAGACTGAAATGTTGTTTCCTGGTAAAATTAAGAAGTGAAATTATTTAAGGACGAAAAGCATGTCAGTTTCTTGCATGTGAAGAAAATTTGTGGTAAAATGTAATAGATTTCAACCCCAAAATCGAATTCTTCGAAAACGTGTACTGAGTGGTTACGTCCCTTGAGTAAGAAGGAAACATTTTAGGATGAATCAAATTTCTAAGTTAAATAAAACAAATTGGTTGGACAAATTTGGCCCCATGAATGTAAGGTACACAAGGTCGCTCATCAGTACTATCGAAGGGTGTTTTTTTGTTCAGTGTAGAGTTTATACTAGATCAACGAGGCCGAGAAGCGAAATATCAACACGGCGAAAGATGAAAACGTCACACCGGCTTGGTTGCTCTGCTAATGGCAAAATGCCCACCAAAATGAACTCAAACAAATCGCAGCTTATCCAGAGACTTTACATGTGAGTGAGCTGTTTGGCGCAATTCATCCAGAGATGACTTATGAAGAGATACGGCGCGACAGCTTGGGGTTACTCTGATGTCACAGCCGCGTGCACAAACCAAAATGGCTTCGAGTTGTCATGGGGGCTAACAGTGGGGGGGATTTGCGATACGTTTGGCGGGTCTGAAAGCCATCCTCTTAAAGTGCCAAACTTTACAACAAGAGGAGGAGGACGATCTGAATGCTGCTTTAATATGTATACATTAGAGAAAAAAAAAGAAAAAAAAAAGAAACTGGTGATTGCCTACCTTCCTACCCTATTTTTTTGGCTATGTTACCTTAACCACACTTTTTTTTTTTGTATGTTCAAGTAGATGGTGGACATGGTTTTATACGGGCAGAGTAAACTTGAGAATCTACTGCAAGTCTTGAAATTCACAAAAATCGAACCAAGAACAACCCGGGAAAGACATCCAAACATTACAGGCAAATTAGATCAACTCATTTCACTGGCGGTGACTGCCTAGCACTGTGTTTGACTGATTCGTGTCTGCTGAAAAAAAAACACGGATTATCAGTAGCTGGTGACACGTTGGGCCAAAAAGAAAAATATGTCTGTTTCCGGTAACCCGACCGACCCTATTTTTAAGCGCCGACCCTTAAATTTTTTTTCGCTTTTCGCAACCAAAAAAAAAAATGAAGTTAAGTTTACTTTATTTATTTCAATATATCTAGGTCAAAAACATCTGATAAATAATAGTAAGTAAACTAAGGAAACGTTTAAAAAAAACACGTAAAAAGACGTTAACAAAACGTAAGAAAAAGGTTAAAAAAAACGAAAATAAAAATAACAAGAGGCGAAGCCTTCAAGGCTCCCGTAAGAAATCAACAAACAGTAACATAACACAAACTCACTCACTCCGTAACACACACACACACACAAACACACACACACACACACACACACACACACACACACACACACACACACACACACACACACACACAGTTAAAACTAACGCATCATATCAACTCGCCTGGTTCTTAAAATAATTCTGACGGTCAACACAGCCAGAAATGCCAACAAAGACAAGAAAGCTGTTGCAAGGTAAGCTTACCAAACGTTACATAGCGAATCATATGATAGTGCGTAAACAGCAAACAGTAGATCTACAATCAAAGAGAGGATCGAGTCTGGAATGAAACGCGATACAGATCTAGCATTCAAAAACTGTCTTTCACGTTCAAGGAAGTTGTTGCAAAGTACTTAAGACTAGATCAACTCATTTCACTAGAGGTGACTGCCTAGCACTGTGTTTGACAGCCGTGTCTGCTGAAATAAAAAGAAATTAAAACAAAACGGATTAACAGTAGGTGACACGTTATCAGAGTGGGAGACACTAGACAGTCTGTCTCTGAACTTACCGGGATACGGCTGCAAGATCGACACTGACTGCCGCGCTTTCGACAGCTCTTCCTCGCGTGGACATTGGAAACACGCTGTGCAGATCAAATTGTAGGAAATCTCCCTTTGGTATCTTCTTTATTTACTTTTCTGGAGCTTAGAAACCGAACAACATGAAATCGTCTTCCCCGGCGAATCGGCGAGGTGAGAACTGGACCACAATCCTTCGCGCGACCCCTGACCTGATCTTGACACCTGACCTGCCGTCTCCATGCCAAACACGACACAAATCAGTCAACTGCTTGTACCCCTTCAAAACCCCCCACCACCCGTTTTCTTTGGATACACGCTTTAACTACACACATGCCGACACAATGTTGATCATTGCTTCAATAATTTGAAGATGGTGCTTGAAAATTAACCACGTGAAATGAGTATTTCGGTGTTTAGCCAAAAATGTTAAAGTTTCTACCACAGACATACACACATACATACGCACGCACGCACGCACGCACAGACAGACAAAGTTTACCATCGCATAGGCTACACTTACGTGAGCCAAAAACCCGACCGACCGACCCTATTTTTTTCGGCGATGTTACCGGAAACAGACATATTTTTCTTTTTGGACTTGTAAAAGTGGGAGACACTTGATCTGTCTGTACTTAGTACAGATCGACACTGCGCTTTCGGACAGCTCTTCCTCGCGCAGACATTGGAAAAACGCTGTGCAGACGGATCAAACTGTAGGAGATCTCCTTTGGTATCTTTTTTATCTATTTTTGTGAAGCTAAGAAACCGTCGAACAATGTGAAATCGTCTTCCCCGAATCGGCGAATGCAAAGGTGAGAACTGAAAAGTGAATCTATACCACAATCCTTCACGCGACCTGACCTGATCTTGACCCCTGACCTGGTCTACATACCACACACGACACAAACCAGTCACCTGCTTTTACCCCCTCAAAACCCCCCACCACCCGTTTTCTTTAGATTCACACTTTAACTACGCACATGTCGACAAAATGTTGATCATTACTTCAATAGTTTGAAGATGGTGCTTGAAAAATAACGAGGTGAAATGAGTATTTCGGTGTTTAGTCAAATGTTAAAGTTTCTACCACAGACATATACCGAGAGGCATAAATTCCGCAAACTGAACTTTAAAAAATCACAAAAAATCAACTCAGTGGTGAATGTTTTCAATGTTTGAATATTTTATCTATTGGCCATTTTAGTGTTTATAAACCTTCGCTTTATTGATTTTGAATAGAACATCATGAAATGACAATTTTTTTAAAAAAGTGACTGAGTCCAAGCGCAATGATTTCGGAAAACGTTCAGTGTTCATCACGTTCAATGCTTTGGCCAGCTCTAAGCATCCCAATCGCTTGCTGTCTCTCTCCTTCATCAAGTCGTGGCATGATTGTGATATCTGATACAGCCAAACAGCCAGTTGCATTTTATAGGGCCATACACTATCTTTTTTACGTTATTGTCTCCCGTTCAGCCCATTGTCTTTATTAGCACAGTGAGCTGTGGCTGGATCAGCAATACTGCAAATCGCACGCTGACAGCGTTAAACATTTGCTCCGACACTCAAGATGTCAACTACAAATTACAGGTTCAATCTGATTTTCGTTTGAGAGCAAAATCGTTCAATGCACTATTTGCAGAATTTATGCCTTTCAGTTTACATACATACATACATACATACATACATTCTTCTTCTTCTTCTGCGTTCGATGTTGATGGCCGTGCTAAATCCTCAGACCAGTGGCTGCCAGGAAGTCCGCAGTCTTGCGCAGTTCGTCGGCAGGACCCCAGAGTTTGGCTCCAACACTGGTCTCTTCTTGCCGGAACTTCTGGCGTATTGTCTCTAGATGGGGGCAGTTCTGGAGAATGTGCTCCGGAGTTTGCCCTTCCGAGCCACATTCACAGTGTGCGTCATCCGCAAGGCCCAGTCTCTTGAGGTGTTTCTTCAGTCAACAGTGCCCTGTCCTTAGACGGAAAATGGTGGTTTGGCTTCTCCGGTCTAGTTTGTTGATGGGGTCTTCCTGTGGGTTGTAGTCTCCGTTTCTCTTTTTCCAGTTTTCTTTCTTCTTACGTTGTAGAAGAGTCTTGGCTTCTTTGTACGAGGTGGAGTTGTGTGGTTGGGGAAGTCTCGCACCTCCTTTTGCCAGCCTGTCCGCTTCTTCATTGCCGGCAATGCCGACATGAGCCGGTATCCACTGGAGCACCACCTTGTTGTGTTAAGACAGGGTGCTGAGGCAGTTGTCGAGTTGCCTGGTGGGGAGGTCAGTGGGGCCAGACAGAAGGGACTGGAGGGCGGACAGGGAGTCAGTGAGGACGACGATGTTTTGCCGACTGCGGTCTTCCCCTGCTGCGTGCTCTGCTGCAGTGATGAGGGCGTGGAGCTCGGCCCTGTAGTTCGAGCTCAGGTCTCCAGCTGGGACGGAGAGGGAGGTGGTGGTCCCGTTTGGGCGACGGATGTAGACGCCACTGTCTCCATTCCTTACGGCGTTCTCTGAGGAGCCGTCTGTGTAGACGTGAGTCCAGGTGCAATGTGGGTAGCGGTCCTGGATCATCTCCATGGCGAGGGCCTTCTGGACATGTGGTGACTGTTCGCCCTTTGCTGTCAGTCCTGGTACATCTGTTCTGACTTCATGGAAGCTCTTGCGTGGGGCCCAGACGTCTGAGACGAGTGTCTCACAGCAGCTGGGGTCAGCTTCCAGAGCTTCAGCATACTCCGTTTGGAGGTCCTTGACCTGATGTTTGAGGCTCTTTCGTTTCAGATACATACATACATACATACATACATACATTCTGATAAGCATCGCTCCACGGCGATTGCCAGTTGTCTCTCTGACCGGACGCTACAGTCCTACGCGAATCTATCAAAACAAAAATACAGAGTTATCTCCCATATGTTTTTCGCGAGCCGGCACTGATCTAAATTTGAGATCAGTCAGTTCGCGAGACGAAAATGATTGCAGATTGGCCGACTTCGACAGTGATCTCCGTTCTGTTCTTCACAGTTATGATAAAGACATCGTTCTAAGGTCAAAACAAATCGACATTTTGGGACTGCTGCCGGAAGGAGACCGTAATATATGGTTTCATCACTGTCAACTGGTTACCGTGAGAAAAAATCGTCTGCTCCATGAGTGCCCGGAGCCGAAACCAAACGGTTGATTATCACGTGACACTTTTGCCATATTTAGAGTTGTTTGCACAGTAAATACAGCCGCGAAAAATAGCTCGCTTGAAACTGTCTTACATATCAATTCCTTTGTAATTTAAAAATTACAAATAAAACACCATGAAAAATCATTATCGACGATCGCGAATCTGCTTATATCAATAAATATATTACAAAAAGCTCTAAATATGTAAAAACATCGGAGGAAACTCAGTCAAGGTATCCTGTCAGGGAGAGAATGAGCCGAACTCATTTTGACCTGAGTTCAGGATGACATACATACATACATACATACGCACGCACAGACAGACAGACAAAGTCAAGTTGACGATCGCATAGGCTACACTTACGTGAGTCAAAAAACACACCTGGAAACGAAACCAAAACCGTGACAACGAAAACCAAACACATCGACCTAAAACAGCAAAACAAAACATACACAAGCTTCTATCAATCAATCAATGAATGAAGCTTATATCGCGCATATTCCGTGGGTACAGTTCTAGGCGCTCTGCAGTGATGCCGTGTGAGATGAAATTTTATACGGCCAGTAGATTGCAGCCATGTCGGCGCATATTTACCTTTCACGGCCTTATTCCAAGTCACACGGGTATGGTAGACAATTATTAACTGTGCCAAAGCAATTTTGCCAGGAAAGACCCTTTTGTCAATCGTGGGATCTTTAACGTGTACACCCGTAGTATACACGGGGGGTGGTTCGGACACCGAAGAGAGTCTGCACACAAAATTGACTCTGTGAAATAAATTTCCGCCGAACCTGGGATCGAACTCGCGCTGACAGCGGCCAACTGAATACAAATCCAGCGCGCTACCGACTGAGCTATATCCCCGCCCCTAACAAAAAACAAACAAACGACCGGTGGTGGTTTTTTTTCATGTTACTCTGGTCTCATATGTATGTTCCGGGGCGGATCAGTTCATTTTATGGGGGGGGGGGGGGGGGGTTCCAAAAGTATATTGCGAAGCGCCGAGCCGACGGCGCAAAGCGCCTAACTTGCTAGGGGGTCCGGGGGCATGCCCCCCCCGGAAAATTTTGAAAAAAAGGATGCAAAATGGTGCAATCTTGTGCATTCTGAGGATGATCATTACCAGTTTCAGGCAGCAGATTTTGTCACTGATTAATACCCCAAAATTTGAAACTCAATGTAAAATAAAGAAATGCATACCTCATTCAACATATAGTCTTTGCTGTCACTCAGCACTAAGCACCCCCAAAAAACCAAATTTTTATTTTTATATTTTGGCTGGGGGGGCGGGGGGGGTTCCCGGAAACCCCAGAACCCCCCTCCCTCGTCCGCCCCTGATGTTTGTTTACCTCAGCAAACCGGCAGACACTGAAACAAACAAACGTGACAAACGAAACACGGCTCAGTCACTCAAGGTGAAGGACTATTCAATTGCAGGCTCCATAAATTGTGTATATAAGTATTCAGCTTTCCTGGTGGTCAAGATAACTATGTGGACAAATGCCAGGAAAGGACGGGGTAGTAGGCTACATGTCATTCAGTGTACAGTGAACAAGAGGTAACTGGATGGTTTACCCAGAGCGAGTTTTCGCGAGGAACAGGGTTGAGCTACGGTAGGGTCACTGCGCATGTCTGGGTTTTTTCTTCGCGGAAACGCTGTTGGGTTGTGTCCAGTCGCGTCCCTTTCAACAAGATGGCGACAAGCGCGTTACGGATTTACTGTTGTGGAGAGTTGATGGACGACGATGATGAACAAGCAGTACTGTTTTATTGTTGATGTGAATGTAATGCCAAAACATCGAACTATCGATTCGAACGTCAATGAAGAAGTGAGCGTGAAAATCGAGCGCAAAACAGCCGGGTAAAAGTTCAGGGCGCTAAAGTACATTTGAGCCGAAATCGCACCCAAAGGCCAAACTCCTGTTGACCTCATTTCTTCCCAAAATAAACATCACTGCTAAAATAAAATGCATTAAAACCAAGACAGTATCCAACCCAGTATCCTTAATTTTTGAAAGGCTAAGTGATTTACAACAAATGTCTTCTCACAATCCGTAACTTTGTCAAAAAATATTTGCAGAAGTTTCTCACCTCGCCTTGGCAGCCATCTTGGAACTGGAGAGACCCTAGCTACGCAGGAAGCAAGGTTGAAAGTTGGTTAACCGGTGACGTCACTCCAGTCGTACCGGACCGAGTTTTTGCGACCTCCGGTTCGACTCGAGTCACCTTAGTTGACGCTAAAACTCGCTCCCAGTGGAATCCTATTCTCAAACAGTTCAGTTCTCACCTTGCTTGCTTCGATCCGAAGATGTCAAGGAAGCGCAGACGCAGGAAATGAGGTAATGTGATGCATTTTCATTTGAGTTTTTCTGCGGTGCTCGGTCACTATCAGTGATATTATCAATTGAAAAATGCTTCTTGCTATGACTGCTAACTGGAAGCACCTTCTAAATTTGGAAGGGATATGTTTTAGGTAAATTTCAAATGTGTGTGCGGAGGAGAGGTGAGAAGCACTGGTTCATCCGATCAAAAACACAATCACAATGCTCGTCTGCGGCAACAGTTCGTGACTTGAACACTAACGACGAGACAGTAGTGTTGCGACACGCAGATCGATGAAAGGAACTGCATGAATTTATTTTATTATTTTGTTGTTGTTTTTATAACTACTCAAGCTGCTTATCTTCTGTTGATATCTGCGTGAGTTTTGACGGCCATATATACGTGCGTCCCCGGTGTCACGATTTCATCTTTCGCCTGTGTACATATTTCCCCCTCGACTTATAGGGTCTACTCAAGACTGAAATGTTGTTTTCTGGTAAAATTATGAGATGAAATTATTTGTGGACGAAAAGCATGTCAGTTTCTTGCATGTGAAGAAAATTAGTGGTAAAATTTAATAGATTTCACCCCCAAAATCGAATTCTTCGAAAACGTGTACTGAGTGGTTACGTCCCTTGAGTAAGAAGCAAAACATTTTAGGATGAATCAAATTTCTAAGTTAAATAAAACAAATTGGTTGGACAAATTTGGCCCCATGAATGTAAGGTACACAAGGTCACTCATCAGTACTATCGAAGGGTGTTTTTTTGTTCAGTGTAGAGTTTATACTAGATCAACGAGGCCGAGAAGCGAAATATCAACACGGCGAAAGATGAAAACGTCACACCGGCCCCGTGTGTATACCAAGTCGGCAAATGAAAGTGGCTGAGGAGGGGAGTGGGCGTAAGCGGGAAAGTTTGTTTGTTTGTTTGTTTGCTTAACGCCCAGCCGACCACGAAGGGCCATATCAGGGCGGTGCTGCTTTGACATTTAACGAGCGCCACACACAAGACAGAAGTCACAGCACAGGCTTATTGTCTCACCCAGTCACATTATTCTGACACCGGACCAACCAGTCCTAGCACTAACCCCATAATGCCAGACGCCAGGCGGAGCAGCCACTACTCTGATTGCCAATTGTAAAGTCTTATAGGTATGACCCGGCCGGGGTTCGAACCCACGACCTCTCGATCACGGGGCGGACGCCTTACCACTCGGCCAACCGTGCCGGTCAAGCGGAAAAGGAATAGCTAGGGTAAGGGGAGGGATGAAGAAGATGGGGGGGGGGGGGGGGGGGGGGCAGGTCAGTCAGGGGACTTTATCAAAAAAACGGTAAGACTAAGAGCATAATGTATCATTCTTACTGTACTTATAAATTTGTGTTGACAATAACTGAATGAGATGAATGTAGGTAGAATCTGTGTAGCAGTTTGGAATTGAGCTTGTTGATCTTTTGCTTATTTTTAGGTATTGAGGTCTAACGTCAATGACGTCTCACAACGTGCGAGGCCGTCCTTGGCGGTCAAGAAAGCCGCCGCGATCATTGCGCAGACGACACTTCTAGACCGCCAATATTTTTTGTGCGCATCACGTTCTCCACATAAATCGGCCGGAAACGAAGCAATTGGAAAACCTGGATAGGCTAATGAGCAGACCTGATATTTGGACATTGTTGAGAGCTGTGCGATCACTATACTCACCAAGTGATTGCCGGCAGTAGCTCGATCTTCTTCAGACTTCTGTAAGCTGACCATGTATGCAGCTTGGGGCCTATAGTTGTTCCTGAAAAACAGATCATGCGCTTGTTGTAATGAGTTATTAGCTATATGCAGCGCCGTATTTTGTACGCATGATTGTCGAGAATACGATCAGTACGGTCAGTGGGAAAAAAATACGACGAGAAACATTCCTAGACTACTTTTCTTCACAAGCCCATCCCGAAGCCGATCCAGTATTTTGTCACATGATTACAGTTTTTGTCAGTAAACATTGAAAAAGCATTTGTTTTAAATGTATAGGTAAACTTAATAAACGGTGTGACGGACGCGCGTGAGGCATGTTTTAATCATGGATGTTCAAACGCTGTGTGGAGTACGCTCATTTTTCTGAAAATACACCAAGTTTGTTTGAGAATACTCGAAGTGCAAAACAGGGGTACCCAGGTCTGTATATGTGATGGAGTGTAGTAGAGAAAAAGAAGGGGTGCTCAGGCAGGAAGCATTCACATAGAGACGCCAAGTCAGGGGTTGTAGTAACGTGACTTTATTTCAACGATACCAGAAGTCAGTTAGTGGAGCACACAACAAAATACGTCCACTCTCTCTCGCGTCTTTCAGAGTTCTCCCAGTTCTCTCTCACACCCTAGCATGTACTGTATACATAATCAAACTTTAGCTAGAGTCACAAACATCCAATCAAAATCCTAGTAACTATTAGCAACACAATATTCTAAGATAATAAGCCATTCCATTGGTTAAAGACAAGAAGAAGGGGGGGGGGGGGAAGGGATTACAGACCTGTTTACACTACACATTGAGCGTAGTAAACTACGAATTTGAATAATATACTACGCAACTACGCAAGTCGGTCGTTTTCTACGCAAACGGTATTAAAAAAAAAAAAAAAAAAAAATGTTTTTTCTTTTTTTTCTTTCTCGTCTTTACTGTTCACACCTGTTCCTTGTCCCGTTGTGCTCTCACACCGCCCCGTCCCTGCACGCAAACGGTATTGTTTCGGCTACGCATATCACAATCCGTAATTTTCTTCATCTCCCTTGACCGATCTGTTTTCCAATCCATGTTTTCGGCCAGCAGTCGTTTGCTGTGTGCAGCGCGTAAAGCGCCCGCGGGCGTTGCGTTGTAGCTTGTTAATGCCGAATAGGCTTCTCCAAGCAAATGCCGGGCACAACTGAACGCGTTACTGCCAAACCATGCGGGCGTTTCGACACAATGGCTGAACGCAGAGCACACGAAAGTGAAGATGAGAACTGTGAAGAAAATGACTCCGAAAGGCCACTGACCAAATAGAAAAAGACGAGCAATGCGCCGAACAAAGTCTTTCTGCCAAAATATCATCAGGACTACCCATGCCTTGTCTCTTCGCGGAAAGGAAAACGTCATGCTCATTGCACTGTCTGCAATTCCCATTTTTCCGTCAGTCAATCAATACATGTGGTAAAATTAGTAGCAATCATTGTTCTTGTTGTTGTGATAGGTCGACGAGAAATTCTACACATTCAATTACAAAACTACACATTTGCCTCATTTTGCTCCCAGAAAATACACATGCAATGTTTTAGGGTTAAACAGGTCTGGGATTACGACCTTCCAACCGCAGCTGATTTGCTTCTCTGTATCAAATTCAAAGGGATTCACACCCTCTTAACGAGACTTTGATCTGAGCGCATCAAACATTACCACACGCACGTGTTATCGGCAGCTACCCCGGGTCGGTCATAACAGTTAAACTGACATCTGACCCACCTGCCAGCTCCCCCCCCCCCCCCCCCCCCCCCCCCCCGCGGGTTAGGGGGAAGAATTTACCCGATGCTCCCCAGCATGTCGTAAGAGGCGACTAACTGATTTTGTTTCTCCTTTTACCCTTGTTAAGTGTTTCTTGTATAGAATATAGTCAATGTTTGTAAAGATTTTAGTCAAGCAGTATGTAAGAAATTTTACTCTATAATTGGTGACTGGTCACCCTGTCACATATATATATTATAATAGATCCTATCGGTGTTCCAAGCTGTCGCAAACTTCAAAGCATAGCAAACCATGCATGTGGTACAGCTATCTCGCATGAGCTGCGAAAGCTGAGGTTCCAAGTTCTCCCAAAAGAAAGAGCATGTCTTGCTCAGTTGCTGATCAGATACCGAAAAGGTCTAGATGTAATTACCGCTTTACTCATTATCTCCACTGCAGTTAATCTTCGTTTAAAATATAAATGTAATAGCGCAATAAATTGATTATGTTTCCAAAAACGTCAAAGCTAAGAGGACAAAATGAGTATTTCTGATTCGTCTGAATTTTTTAAGATCAGGTTTTCTCTGATTTATTAAAAAATATGAACTTATGACAATTCAATTTCTCTCTCATCACTTTCTCTCTTTTTCTTTTCACAGGTACTGAGGTAGCTGCATGACAATACCTAACAACCATGGCCACCGACCCAGAGCCCAGAAAGAAAACGCCATCATTGGTGGAACTGCGCACAGATTCCATGGAGTCCCACTGCAGTCCTAGCCGGCCCCGTCGCCTGGAAAGCATCATCAGCGGAGGGGAGGACTGCTACGATTTTCAGCAGGAGATTCAGCTGCTCCTGACAAGACTAGGGGACGTGGAATTCAACCAAGACAAGGAGCTGACATCGGCAATCTCAGACCTTCAAACTCTGTGGAAAATCTCGCGTCAGGGTGTGCTGGGGAACCTTCGAGTCGTTCTGGCGGATTTGATCACAGAGGAAGAAAATGTGCGCATTTTTCGAAACACGGTGGAATGCATTGCAGGGCTCAATGGATGTTTTGACGGCCAGGACGAGCTGTGGCGATGTGTGAAGCATGTACTGTGCGTCATGTGGAACTGCTCGGACGTCTCCCAAAAACTCTGTCGGAAAATCTGCGAGTGTGGGATTCTACAAATCTGCGTTGCACTCTTGGCTGACGTTTCCAAATCGGGAGACTTTTTCATGGACGACAGGAAGCATTTTCTGGTCAAAGCCTTTCTCGGGCTGCTCCATAATTGCGTCAGAAACTGTTCCGAGTGCAAAGACGCCTTGCAGAAGGCTAACTGCTTGTCCTTCCTCCCCAAGCTTTTCGCCATCCCCAGTCCCATGGTGAAGGCCAAGTCACTCATGGTCACGTCTTACCTTGTCACCGAGCAAGAGAACAACGTCTTGAACTCTTCGGATGACACCATATCTTTCATCGTGCAAGCTCTGGCAGAGAGTTCTAAGTCCAAACACCACGTCTCGGCCAAATACGGAATGAGCTGTTTGGAGATAATGAAGGGTCTCAACAACATTGCCATGAACGACTCGAACAAAGTGAGAATCGTGAACGCGGGTGGTTTGAAGTTGTGTGCCATGTTGGTGGTGTCGGAGGATGAGGATGAAAGAGAGGCTGCGGCCCTGGGAGTTTGGACCTTGGCTTTCGCCGCTGAGAATAAATCCAGGATCATTCAGGAACCTGGCTTGGTTGAAGGTTTGTAATAACAAATTTTCTTGCTCAGTGTGGATTTTATTGCGTGGGTTAAGTGCTGACTTTAAGTGATTTGCATAGGATAACACAAAACAAGACCTATTTTGGACAGCGATGTGGCTAAAATGTGTGTATGGCACTTTAAATGCAATATTTACATAAATCTTTGCGCAATGAGCAAAATAAACTGTAAGTGTAATTGAATTTAAAAAAAAGTTACTGACTGCCACCTATTCCTAGTCTATTTAATTGTCCCCTCTACCCAAAAAAATCAAGTAAATGGACATAAGGCACACAAAAAAAAGTTGTATGTTTCTGGTAAGGCCAAAAATAAAAAGTCTGTTTACGGTATCCCGACGTACCCTATTTTTTCTCGCGACCCTAGACTTTTTTTTGACATTTGGGGAAAAAATTTAAAAAAAGTCTTTGTTTTTTGTCAAAATAACTTAAAAATATGTTTTTTTGTGGAAAAAAAAAATCCCGACCTACCGACCCTATTTTTTGGGCCTATATTAACGTAAACAAACTTTTTTTTTTTTTTTTTTTGCCTATACAAAGAGAAAGACAACACATTACAAAACAAATGAGACAAAAGGGATGCGGGGTTATTCCCCTTGTGTCGTCTGCCGTCTTTCGTTTTGACGCGCTTTTTTTAAAAAAATTTTTTTTACAAATGCAATAAAAAAAACGCTCGCGCTGGACCCGAGTACTCTTCAGACGTTCACACACACACACACACACACACACACACACACACACACACACACACACACACACACACACACACACACACACACACACACACACACACACACACACACACACACACTCACTCACTCACTCACTCACTCACTCACTCACTCACTCACTCACTCACTAACTAACTCACTCACTCACTCACTCACTCACTCACTCACTCACTCACTCACTCACTCACTCACTCACTCACACACTCACTCACTCACTCACTCACTCACTCACTCCCTCCCTCCCTCCCTCTTTCTTTCTTTCTTACACACACACACACACACACACACACACACACAAGTACAGACTCATGCACACACACACACAAACACACAAACACACACACACACACACACACACACAAACAGTAACACTAACACATGTGCACAAAATGAATCGAACCCGGATCACTTTGGCCATAGTCTCTCGTGCTCTCTGTCTCTCTTTCACCGAGACCAAAACCTGCATTGTAATTTCTTTGCCGAGACCATTTTCCCACCCGTTGTCTGGCTTGCACTGAAATCATGCTTTTCTCGTCACTGCGTGACGTGTTAGCCGCCTACAAGTCTCACCTTTAGTTCAGGCTGTTCGCAAAGCGACCAGCCTCCCACCGCAAAAACTCCCACCGTTAAGAGTGGCTTTTGTGTTTTTTGGGGCATTTAGGTCCCAGGTAACATTATGAAGTTTTAATACGATCAATCGGACCTATTATCAAGTTAGCAGACCTGTTTACACTACACATTGAGCGTAGTAAACTACGATTTTGGTCCCCAAACTACGCAACTACGCATGCTTGTCTTATACTACGCAAACGTTTCGTTTCGACTACACATTTTGACATTTTGAATACGCAAAAACGCGAGCGAGTTCCGATCCATAATTTGTACTAACCTGTTGTGTACTGCGTGCAAAACATGCCCGGCGCCCGCGAGAGTAGCGTAGTCAGTTGGTCTTGCTGCTGTTATTACAACTATCGCGGGCGTTTCAGCACATACTTTTCTGAACGCGGTCACTTCGTAGCTCATTCTTTCTGGAGGGAAAAAAATGGCTACAGCGACGAACACGGATTCAGAAGACTTTGGCGATCAACCGCCACGGAGCAAAAAAAAGAAGCTTGGTCAAACTCCCAGCAAGGCTTTTCTGCCAAAGTACTATGAGGAGCATCCATGCCTAGTTTCGTGGAGAAAAGGGAAGCATTTTGCCCACTGCACTGTGTGCAACACGGCTTTTTCAGAGAAGCACAGTGGGCTTTACGACCGTGTAACCGCCACAAGAAAAGCACTTCTCATGAGGAATTCGAGAAATCCCGACCAAAGCAGAGGAAAAATTGGACTGTTTTGTGAAGAAACCCGTGCCAGGGAAAGAAGACCAAGACAAGCTCACTTTTGATAGATCGGTAACCAGAGCAGAGGCAATGACCTGCCATATTATTATTATTGCCGACGCAAACCTGTTCTGTTTATATGCAAATTTGCCTTCATGTTGATACACATACTCCCAGTCCCTACTTTTTGTGACTTGATGTTCTCAGATTGTCACAGGTCTTGAATAGGGGGTCCCACTGTATATGAACTGCATACCCCTCAACATAGCTTTTTTTTTTAACAAATGCATTGGTGAAACTTTTCCGCCTTAGGGCGGAAATCCGCCAAATGAAATTGGTCAAATAAAAAATTCCTTATTTTAAAAATCTGTAAAATTTTTTTTTTTTTTTTTTTTTTTTCGCCGGCGATCCGATCTGTATTTTCTCTAACACAGTGACCGGAGATCGCTGAATCTTTGTTTCCCTGAGCGCGCGAATTCTTATCGGACTACAGCTTGGCATATGTTATCATTGTTTACTGTGCAAATTTGTGTGTTTGAGATACCAGGAAAGGCCTACTTTTACCCTTAAAAAGCCTGATTTTTCGTTTTCTTCCGGGGGGCTTTGCCCCCCTGGGCCCCCTAAGAGGGCGTTGCCCCTGCACCCCACCAGGGCGTGGGCGGCCCCTGGACCCCGGCCTCATTTTCCTTATTTTTAATTCTGATCAGTTTCACCCATGCAAATGTTCCAAACTAGTTAATAATTTTTTTCTTAACAAATAAACTTAATGCTTGGCTTGTATTTTTGTGGGGGCTTTGTTTGTATTTGTATGAGGAGTATTGTTCACATTGTAATAGTTTTGTTTGGAGTGTTGAGTGTTTGTTTTAGTACGGTATAAGTAACTGTTCTGATTTGCGGTTTGGGTTGATCAAATTGAAATACTACACATTCTCCTGCCAAACTACACATTTGCCTTATTTTCACACCCAAAACTACACATGGTACATTTCAGGGGTAGGCAGGTCTGAGTTAGTGTATCAACTTTTGAAAGAACTGCGCCCAGTAGTTTCCCAGCAATAAGCTGTTAAGTCGAGACGAACAGACAGACAGATAGACAGACAGACACACAATTAAAGTCTGCAGGACCCTAGTACTGCGTACTCGGGAATAAAAAAAAGTCTAGGGTCGGCGGGGAAAAACTAGGTAGGGTCGGGTGACCAGAAACATACAACTTTTTTTTTTTGCCTAAGCGATCAGAACGCAATAAGGCAGTTAGTGGGAGAGTTATTGAATTCAGAACCAGTCTTGGTTTAAACAATGTTTTATTTTACATAAGTTTACTTATGCATGAAATTTACATACATTTATACATTTTTACTAAAACAATTTATGGTGGTGTCATCAAACACATTTTAAACCATACAGTCTTCTGGCACTTCAGACATTCAAAAGCACCAACAAGCGCACACACATTCACACATCGACACACATAGAAGCTCACACACGGCTCTGAAAGCCATGGATCTGCAACATGTACAACGTGTAGAATTTCTTTTTATTTTTTTTATCTCAAATACACAGGTCTACATGTATGTACTTTTTTTTTTTACTGGGAGTCTGTCACTTTTTAATAGATCATTGATGATTGAGTATAATGTCAAAGTTACCTCAGTTTGTTGTTTAGGATGGTTTTGTTTCCTTTCGAACTATAGGTCTGAGAACCCTGATAAAAGCAGGCAACAACACGAGCAGCGCCCACCACGCCAGAGGGGCATTGTGGGAGCTTTTTCATGGCCAAGAGAAAGTGGAAATGTCAGGTATAGCATGCATACTGTAGTGTGTATTTTCTTCTTCTTCAGCGTTCCAGAATTTTCTGGTTACGTGTGAGCTCGTTTGCCCATTTGGGTTCCCCAAACTATACTCTGAGAGCATAGTCAGCTAGCTTCACTCCGCTTTCATTGAGTAGGCATGCTGGGTATTTTCGTGTTTCCATAACCCACGGAACTCTGACATGGATTACAGGATCTTTTCTGTGCGCACTTGGTCTTAATGTGCTTGAGTGCACACATGAAGGGGGATAAGTCACTAGCAGGTCTGCACATAAGTTGACCTGGGAGATCGGAAAAATCTCCACCCTTAACCCACCAGGCGGCAGTGACCCGGATTCGAACTCACGACCTCCTGATTAGGAGGCCGACGTCTTACCACCACGCCACTGCGCTCGTCGGTGTGTGTTTGAATGTGTGCTTGGATACAGTGGATCGCCCCTTATACTTATAGGACCTGTGTCTGTCTTTTTGTCTTTCTCTCTGTCTCAGTGTCTGTCTTCTTCCTCACCTTGTCACTGTTTCTGTGTATAGATTTTCGTGGTTATTTTTCACCAATGCTAATTACACATTAACATGCTTCCATTTGAAACTTCGAGGTCTTCATCGGGGATTGACGCCCGACCAAAGGTAATTGAAGCCCGACGGAGCGAAGCGACGGAGGGCTTCAATTAGACTTTGGGAGGGCGTCAATCCCCGATGAAGACCGAGAAGTTTCAAATGGAAGCGTGTTAATGTTATTGTAATTCAATCTGACGACGATCTCTTTCCTGCTTTCATGCGATGGTAAACAGACAGAATTGGTTCTGTTCTGTTCACACACTACTTTCAGTCCACCTACCTGCAAGGGTCAAGTCCCAAGAAATATGTCTCTGTATTCCTATCGTATCACTCTCCTCCTGTTTTGTTTTCTTTCACATACATTTTCCCTTCTTTTTTGACGGGTTTCTGGACAGCAAACTCAAAACAAATTCTTTTCATCACAAAAGCGATCTTTGGAATTGACTGACGTAGTCCGAAAGAATTCATGCATCAACTTACGTCACGTATTCGGCGTCATCACTTCGCATACCTTATGGTCTCGGTATTTCGTTGGTACTTCATATTTCCTACTTGTAAAATGACCCTCAAAGCTAACCGAGACTAGTTGAGGTTGTATCAATGCGCCTCGCCAGCAGGTTGTTAATGGCTTTTTTAGCGAGTGGTTATCGACAATTAATGACCGGTAATTTTTAATGAGTTGGGGCATTCTGACCAATCACAGGATCTGTTTCATTAAAACGCAAACTCGATTGAATTACAATTAAAGTTATTCACAGTCCAAAGAGTACGTATTATAATTACAGTATTATACTCTGGGGACTATATATATATATATATACATATATATTGCATCAATTTGAAGACTTTGCTTTTTGTTCATTTTTTTCACAACTAAGGTTTCGTGTGAACTATTGAAGTGACTGCTTGTTCGTATGTTTGTAACTACTGTTTTGTATGTTTATATTATGTGTGTTGTGTGTGTCTGTGTGTGTGTGTGTGTGTGTGTGTGCATACATGAAATATGTTTGTGTGTGTGTGAGTGTGTGTGTGTGCAAGCATGCATTATAAGTGTGTGTGTGTGAGTCTATGTGTAATCCTCAGTCTTGTCTAGGAAAATAGTGAGAGGACCAGACAAAAGTTTGCTGTCATAAATTGTATACAGACACTTTAAATTACTTTTTTTTTTTAATCTTGTTTTTACATTTAGTCAAGTTTTGACTTAATGTTTCAACATTGACTGGGAATCGAGACAAGGGTGGTGTACTGTGTGTATGTACGTGCGTGCGTGCATATTTGCGAGTGTGTGTAGAGTGATTCCGAGAAAACACTGGACCGATCTTTATGAAACTTTGCATGAGAGTTCCTGCGAATGATGTCTCCAGACGTTTTTTTTGTTTTTTTTGATAAATGTCTTTGATGACTTTTTTTTTTCCAGTGGTGGACAGCAGTGTGCCCCATGTAATGATCAGCTACCAGTGGGAAGCTCAGAAGGTCATGGGCAAGGTCAAGAACACGCTGACACAAGCCGGCTTCAAAGTATGGATGGATGTCGAACACATGAGTGAGTGCAGAAAAAGCTTGGCTGATCTTCAGGGACACAATGCATCAGCGGGGATATGTAACTGAAAAAATTGCAAAGAATGTCAATGCCCATAGCCAACATCAGTGTTGTTCTTAGGCCATGGTCTTTGGTCATCGACCCACATCTGTTTGATCTTATCCTATTGTTCTGACGAATACGAATACGAATACTTTATTATCTCATACAGAGAAATTTCAGTGTGGTGCACATTAAAAAACTGCTGGTCAGTTCACTGTCCGATAATTTTGACCTTTAGGTCTTAGACAGAACAATGTTGAATGGCAGACAAATCATTTGAACCTACACATATTTTCAATCCAGGTCCAGTTAGCCAATAATTGTCCTATGGGATATGAGAAACAGTTCAAGGGAAGTAAGCGCTCTAAATACATACTACTGTGCAATAGAATAAGTCAGAGTTAGTTATACATGTACTCCTGGCATTTGCATTTAGAGTGGTTACTTCCCTTTATTTCTCAGATCTTAAAATATCGCTCTGCCTCATTTCTTTAAGATTTGTTTATAATAATCATTGTCCTCTGACACTGGCAGGATATTTGGACTTCAACTTTAATCAATCAATCAATCAATGAGGCTTATATCGCGCATATTCCGTGGGTACAGTTCTAGGCGCTCTGCAGTGATGCCGTGTGAGATGAAATTTTAGACGGCCAGTAGAGTGCAGCCATGTCGGCGCATATTTACTTTTCACGGCCTTATTCCAAGTCACACGGGTATGGTAGACAATTATAAACTGTGCCTAAGCAATTTTGCCAGGAAAGACCCTTTTGTCAATCGTGGGATCTTTTACGTGCACACCCAATGTAGTATACACGGGGGGTGGTTCGGACACCGAAGAGAGTCTGCACACAAAGTTGACTCTGTGAAATAAATTTCCGCCGAACCTGGGATCGAACTCACGCTGACAGCGGCCAACTGAATACAAATCCAGCGCGCTACCAACTGAGCTATATCCCCGCCCCTTTAATCCCTGGGTCTAACGTATTGTTCTCTTGAGTCTGGGAACGACACTGACAATGATGAAAACGTTTTCTGTTTCATTCCAGCTGGCTCAACACTGGAAGCCATGGCACTGGCAGTGGAGAGAGCAAGTGTGGTCCTCATCTGTATGTCCGACAAGTACAAAGCATCTCCCAGTTGTAGAACAGGTCTGTTTGCCTTTTGTTGTTGTATACACTAAGAGACAGAACTAAGGTGATCGACAAGAAGAAGACTAGTACAGTAGAACCCCCTATTTACGACTTTGGAAAAACCTTGAAAATTAGGTCGTAAAAAGGGGGGGTCTTAAAATGGGGGTTTGAGTTTTTGGCCGGTCGGTCATGAATTTGGTTGCAGTGTATGTACTGTCATGTTTACACACAAACACACAGTTGCAGTTTACTGTCATATCAAAACACACACACACACACACACACACCCAAACACATTACAGCAGAACAACTTGAACTCAAATTTCAAAGAAAATTTACTCATGGCGTAATGCTCGCTCCCCGCTGAGTGAAGCACATTTGACATTGTGGCGCAACCAGTAAAATCCGAATGTCCTAACTCGATAGAAAGCATAACGACTTTTCTCCCGAATCATCTTTCCGCTCATATGAATGATTCGTCACCTTGCATCGCTAAACTTGACCACGATCGTTGAGGTCTTCGTACAGGCTCCTCTCTTTGCGTACTTTCGCTTCGCTATCCTTCTCACCATCTAGATAACACCGAGTCATTATCCTTGACGACACACATGATTTTCGTATTCCCGACTCCCAAGGAAGTCGCCGCGGATTGCCACTTCGCTCGATTAGCGATTACTTTATTAGCTCTCTACTCAAGAGTCGGCGCTTTTCTTTTTCTTTCGCGAATCTTCGTTTGTCAACAAGACAGTCGTCGTGACAAGATAGCGTGCAGAAAAAACCCGGATGTATCAGGATCTCGCGCGCGAGATTTCGTTTTTATTTCTTCTCGCGATAGTTGGAGGAGCGAGAGCCGCCATGTTGTGTTTTCGTCTGCTCGAAATATGCGCAAAAGTCGTAAATCATCCCAAAAAGCTCGGTCGTAAGTCGCGTTTTGGGTCATTATCCTTGACGATACACAGGATTTGCGTCTTCCCGACTCCCAAGGAAGTCGCCGCGGATTCTATCGTGCGCAAGATTTAGGTTTTTTTTCGTCTCGCGATAGTTCGAGGAGCAAGAGCCGCCATGTATTGTTTTCGTCTGCTCGACTACAAATGCGCGAAAGTCGTAATTCATCCCCAAAAGCTTGGTCGTAAGTCGCGTTTTGGGGTGAGTCGTTCACTGGGGGTTCATTATATAGTAGAATGCATCCGTGGTAGCAAAATCGGTCGTAAAAAGGGGGTGGTCGTAAACAGGGGGGTCGCTAAGGGGGAGTTTTACTGTACAACATTCATCAGATTGCACAATTTTGCTTTATTTTTTTCACAATTCTTCGCCAACCAAAAAAAAAAAAAGGGGATTTTGCAACTCAGTGAACGTCATATGAAAATGGATACACAAACCACAGGATTTCTTTCTTTTTCAGAATCAGAGTACATTTTCCGTCTGAGAAAAGACATCATTCCTCTTAGACTCCAGCGAGGCTATCGGCCCGACGGCTGGCTCGGCATTCTGGTTGGTTCGCGGCTTTACTTCGACTTCAGTAACGATGAGCTGGCCCAGTCCAATCTTCCCAAACTCATCAAGGAGCTGGGAAATCGTGGGAAGATTCACGTTGCTGCTGCACGATCTGCTAATGGTGATTTACCAGAAGGTAAGATCAGTCCCCTTTGGCCCGGGTAGCTCAGGTGGTAGAGCACTGAACTAAATGTGATCCTAGGTCACGGGTTCGAATCCAGGCCACAGGTCAACTTTATGTGGAGATCGACTCAGAGACGGTATCCATGTCCCACCCCCGTGTTACCACTGTGGCATGTAAAAAACCTCGGTCATTGGAATAAACAGTACTTTATTCAGATATATATAAATACAAAGCCATAGAGTGTAGGATGTAGTCAAGGAGCACAACAAGATGAACCTCGGTCATTCTGCCATAAGTGCAGGTGGCTGGTTACACCTAAACACGCATACAACTGGGTATCTCATCTAAAGTCAAGGTAGCACCCCAGAACATGCCCTTATTGGCTTAATTTGTCGTGATCTAAGATCAGCCCCCTGTTTCTTTGCGGCGACATTAATTTGGCGAGTAAATTGAGTGGATCAAGTATGTAGTGTTTCTTTGGGAACTCTCGCCGTCATAATGGCTAGGATTTGGCGAGAGTAGGCGAGCATGCCTTGGAGGTGCTTTTTATTCAATTGAAAAATAGCGGCTGCACAGCTGCCAAGCCGATTTGCTGTTCTTTTTTGGTATCGACCAATCATGTTTAATTCTTGCAGAGCTAGCCCCCTACTCTTTCATATAAACCCTCGCATTCTTGCATAGCGAGAAGCTAGCTGCAAGCTGCAGTACTTTTTATGTATATTCGCTTATTGATGTATATTTTTTCCATGTTTTTAAAGCGTCATTTCCTGCTAAGTTTACTGATTTTTATATATATATATATATATTATATATATATACTAGATGAATACCCGCTTCGCCGGGTAGCCGGCTTTGCCGGGAAGAAGTACTTAGAGCCGTACGCCGGCTTCGCCGGGTCCGAACAATGAACCCGCCAAGCTTAGGTCCCTTCCAGATTCGTGGAATGGGAACAGCACGAAAATGATTCAGTGGCCATAATGCCATAATGCCATTCCTGACCATATCGAGTCCCATCCTTGTCGACGAATGTAACCGTGTTAATCACCTTTGTAGGCGAACTCCACTCAAACAGGATTGAGCAACTTAGAGCTTATCTCTAAGCCCTTTTGAACTGTTATGGCTTCTCAAAGGAAGGCCAGTACATACAAAAGCCGCCAGACCACATCACAAACAGAACTGAACAATCCACAGGTGTTGCCCACATAGAGACACACACACACACACACACACACACAAACACAGAGAAGCCGTATATATAGAGAGATAGATGACAGTGTATTTTTCGCGTGGCTATAAATTGATTCGACCTTTGCACTTTTACAGTGAGGATAATTTACGGGTCCAATTTACGTTCTGGACACTGCAATGACCTTCTAAAATAGTAACAGAACGCCGGGAATATCCGAAGATGCCCCCTCATACTATAGTGCACCATACGAAGGAAGGGAGGTAAACGGCGAAAACATGGAGAAGATACGGAAGAGTTACTGGGAATGGTGAAATGAACAGAAAAACCAAAATCGGTTCAGCGCTGCGCGCTGAGAGCACGTGTTGAAATATCTCATCGATGATATTGTGTCCGGGGTGTAGCTGAATACGGTGTCCAAATTTGAAAAAGATCCACCGAGAACTTTGGCTTTGGTGTGTCGGTATGGGGGCCCGGGTAGCTGAGGTGGAACCAAAATCGGTTCAGCGCTGCGCGCTGAGAGCACGTGTTGAAATATTGACCAGGTTGTGTCCTGTCCCGGGTGTACCTGAATATGCCCACCAAATTTGAAGCAGATCCATCGAGAACTTTGGCCGTGCATCGCGCACACACACATACACACACACACACACACACACACACAGACAGACAGACAGACAGACAGACAGACAGACAGACAGACAGACACAAGTCGTACATATATAGATATCTCCCCCCTTCTGAGCACTATATAAATGTTCTATTATTATTATTGTTTAACCCTATTTGGACTACATTGCCTCACATACAAAAAAACATATGTGGTCAAGACACGTACCAGAAACCGGCATGCAACAGTAATGGCCTAGGCATAACAAAAATGGATCTGGTAGAATATTGTGGATAGTAGCGAGATTTTAGACAGGAGCAGAGTAACCGTAAAATCCTCGTAATAGGCACTAAATGACGCGTTTCGCTACTGGAAAAATCCAGGATCCGTCCAGAAAGAGTTAAATATTTATACCCTGAACACACTGTTGTCTTGCAGCCCCAGCCACAGCCCCAGCTCCAGAGAAACGGGAGAGCCACCATCGCATATCGTCCCGGCTGTCGCAGCAGATGTCTCGGGATTCGTCACGAGATTCGGGTAGAGAGGCGGTAGTGGAGCTGTGGACGTACACTGAGGTGGTCAAGTGGCTGACTGACCACAAGTTGGGTCACCTTGCTGACAAGTAAGACAATGGGGGAGGGGGGGGGTGGAGGGAGGGGTGTGGGGTGTGGAGCAGTGGACGTACACTGAGGTGGTCAAGTGGCTGACTGACCACAAGCTGGGTCACCTTGCTGACAAGTGAGACATTGGGGGGGGGGGGGGGAGGGGTGTGGAGCAGTGGACGTACACTGAGGTTGTCAAGTGACTGACTGACCACAAGCTGGGTCACCTTGCTGACAAGTGAGACATTGGGGGGGGGGGAGGGGTGTGGAGCAGTGGACGTACACTGAGGTGGTCAAGTGGCTGACCAACCCCTGGCTGGGTCACTTTGCCGACAAGTGAGACATGGAGGGGGGGCGTGGAGTTAGAGACCATATCTATGTTCCACCCCCGTGTCACCACAGTGGCATGTAAAAGACCTCGGCCATTCTGCCATAAGTGGCAGGTGGCTGAGTAGCGCGACTCTGTTGCTTCTAGCTACCCACTGGGAGGAATGGACACGAATTTCCCAGCAATTAAAGGTTATGAAAATTAAATGGAAAAAAATTCATGTGTTCTTCCAATCGTTTGTTTATTCATCCGTGTTTTTTTAATTTTATTGGGTCCTTCTTTTATTCCTTTTATTCATTCATAAATAATTCATTCATTCATTCATTCCAGGTTTTGCTCTATCGATGGCCCACTACTGCTAGAGATGCGGAGAGTGAGAAAAGCGGCGCCAGAGTTTTTCTACCGCACCTTGCAGCAAGATCTTCACCTGGACCTAGCCACCGGCCTGCGCTTCTCTCAACTGTTGGGCAGGCTGATCTGATGACCCCGTGTGGTCAGTTTATTTCAAACTTTTTGAAATATGAAAAATAGTGTACCCCCCCCCCCCCCCCCCTTATGACGTATAGAAAGATCTAAGAAAATCAGGTGTTGAAAGAGAGGGAGGCCCTAAAACGGAGGTAAATTTACAGAGGCTATGAACAAAAAGTCTGAAAAAGTAAGGTCCTGAGAAAGTAAGGTCCTGAGAAAGTAAGGTCCTGAGAAAGTAAGGTCCTGAGAAAGTAAGGTCCTGAGAAAGTAAGGTCCTGAGAAAGTAAGGTCCTGAAAAAGTAAGGTCCTGAGAAAGTAAGGTCCTGAGAAAGTAAGGTCCTGAGAAAGTAAGGTCCTGAGAAAATAAGGTCCTGAGAAAGTAAGGTCCTGAGAAAGTAAGGTCCTGAGAAAGTAAGGTTTGAGAAAGTAAGGTCCTGAGAAAGTAAGGTCCTGAGAAAGTAAAGTCCTGAGAAAGTAAGGTTTGAGAAAGTAAGGTCCTGAGAAAGTAAGGTCCTGAGAAAGTAAGGTTTGAGAAAGTAAGGTCCTGAGAAAGTAAGGTCCTGAGAAAGTAAGGTTTGAGAAAGTAAGGTCCTGAGAAAGTAAGGTTTGAGAAAGTAAGGTCCTGAGAAAGTAAAGTCCTGAGAAAGTAAGGTCCTGAGAAAGTAAGGTCCTGAGAAAGGAGGAAGTCTCACAAGGGGGGTTGCACTGTACTTCATGTTAGATATCTTTTTCAAGTCTTAAAAATAGTCATTAGCCCAGCTCCAGATTGCTCAGATTTAGAATGATGGAGAAAATATTTTTGGGGGGGCCTATATACTGCCCAAAGATTTAAGTTTCCTTGCCTGACAGTGTGTCTATCTGGTTTAGTCATTTTGCCATTGCCTTGATTTCTTCTCTGTATTAATTATTCCTCTGTGGTGTTTTTTTTACCAGCAGTGTCTTCTGAATATTCTTTGGAAGAACATTCTGAGGCGAACATCTGTGAGTGTATGTGTGTTTCCTCTAGCTTCATAGAAAATTGACAGCTGTGTACATGTCTGTAGAAGTTTGACTATCTTTTCCTCAACTATATGAGTTTTCTCTCAGAAAAATTGTTCGAACAAGATTCTTATTTTTGTGTGAGCAAAATAACACAATCAGGTCTTCTTACTGATCCTTTGTGACTGTTTAGTTGTGTCCATTTGGGTGCAAAATGATCTGATGTAATTCATATATATTTTATCCCAGCATTGTGGCGATTCTGGCCCGAGGGTTGTGCAATTCGTGTTTTCTTCTTGAACTTTTTCTAGATCTGATCTGTTATTTCTTTAGGGCATAGTAACTTAGTTAGTTGGTAGAGCTCTGGACATGTGATTTTCAGTTTGGAATCCAGACCAGGACGGACAGAGGTCAACGTTATATGCAGAAAGTATTCAAGTTCCACCCCTTTGTCAACTTAAAGTACTGCGGTCATTCAGCTTGAAGAGGCTGATTATGCCTAAACACACATGAGATTTGACGAGGGAAGCAAGTGGGCTTTGAAACAGCGTTTCTAAGGCAATTCTCGCCGCAAGGAACGCTAGGCTTTTCTGACAGTAGGCGAGCATGCCTTGCAGGTTCCCGCTACGCGTGAAAAAAAATGGAGGCTGCACAACTGCCAATCTGATTTGCTGCCCATGGCTGTTTACCGACCAGTGCAGATGACCTTTCTGGTACATGGTATAAACCAATGGTGTTTAATTCTTGCTCATGGGCTTGTGATGCAAGTTCAGTTGTGTCCTATACTTGATATATTAGGATAGGTGATTGGATAATGTAAAAACTTGGTAGTACAGGTATGATGGAAAGTCCTTTTGATAACCTCTGATAGAAGAAAATAGGTTATTTGCTTTTTTATGGTTACACTTTTTTATCCTTTTATTTTAATGATTTATACTTTAAAATCATTCGTAACACCTTTAGTATCTATTTACCTGATCCTGATTATGAACAATTTGGTTGTGAAAAAACAAATACACACGTTTTGTGTGGGATCATTTTTGCGGAACCTTATGATTGGCCAGCGTTTGAATGTTTTCATTTTGAAGGTTGTAACATGTAACTTCTGTTTTGAAGTTTGTAACATGATCTACCTTGAATTTATAATGTTACAATAAAGTAATCCTTTATAATCATGGCTGTGACAGTAATGTGCAATTTGGTTTTTCGTTTTGTCAGCTGTTTCTTACTAATGAGTTTAGTGCCGCATTGTGAAGATATTTTAAGCATTACGATAAAACATTTTACATTTATGTACGTACCTTTTAATATCATATTCTTACTCCGAATCACATTAGCATTGAGTCACCTGAGATGCTTATCACTGAAAAACGCTTACCCGGCTAAAGAATTTAAAGGGAAGCAACCCCATCACCAAAACGAAAGTGAAAGTAGCTTTGGTAATGGGCCAGTACACCGGGAGTTACCTCCCATACGGGTGTATGCCACGTCACTTCCTCTAGGAACACGTGCCTATTATCATACGTCTTTTTCACCTCGGAGAGGACGGTTCACTTTTTGACGCTCTGTGGCTGACCTTGTGTGTTTGAGTGACACCCGCCGGCCACGTTACCCAGCTTGTCTGCTCGCCTTGCCTACAGTTTGGTGAGCTCGTTCCCGTTTGTTGTTGGTTGTTGGCGCTGTTTCGTTACTGTACGTTGTCCGTTTTTTACGGACTTGTGTGTCAGTGACTTGCGTGTTTCGCCATTTTGTTGTGTGAGTTAGTTAGCTAACTCGTGTGACTTTGCTAGTAGCTCTGCGTGCCCTCTTTCTGTTTGGGCAAGTGTAGCTTTAGTATTTTGTTGACGCGTAAGCGTGTGTGTTTACTGTGTTTTCAGTCGTTTTGACTTACGTTTCAGTAAATCTTTTTACTTTGCCACGTGTTGTTGACGTTTGTGTCAGTGTCTTGCGTGTCGCCATTTTGTTGTGTGAGTTAGTTTTCTAGCTCGTGTGACTTTGTTTGTAGCTCTCCGTGCCTCTGCTTGTGGGGCAAGTTTAGCTATAGTATTTTGTTAACGCATTAGTGCGTGTGTTTACTGAATTTTCCAGTCGTTTAGACTTATGTTTCAGTAAATTTTTTTCGCGTTGCCACGTGTTGTTGTCAACATGTCTGATTCAGACAAGCGCCGTGGCAAGTCGGACCCCAAGGGGAAAATTAAGGCTAAGTCTTCCTCTTCCAAAGCAACGTTACTTGTTACAGACCAAGAGCGTAACACTTTGTTGGCTGTACCAATTTCGGCGCCTAGCGCTGTTACTACTTCTGCTTCTTTTGCGGCGCATAGCGCTACTGTTACTTCTGCACCTGTCTCTACATCGGAGACTTCGTCTTCTTTGTTAGCACCTGGACAAGGTGTGTTGGTTTCCTCTCTGTTAAAGTCACTGGTTCCAGAAATCCGCAGCTTGGTGCAGGCAGAATTTCAGCGTTCCGTCGCCAGCAGTTCGGCGTTTCCGGCATCTGGCAGTGACGTCCGGGCATTGGCTTCCGTGTCTTTGTTCTCCACTTCCGGCTTGGAGCAGCGTCCTCCCTCTTCAGCGTCGGTTGGTAAGCAGAGCTGGTCCGATAGCCCTCGTGAGGCGCCTGGACGTTCTCCTTCGGGGGACAGCTCTTTCGCATCGGGTCACGACCGATACCTTGCTGATCTTTCATTTCCGGCGATAACCTACGAGGCCCCGGACTTGTTCGAACAGCGGCGGCAGTCGGTTTCGACTGCCGCATTTCCGGCACTTGCCGGAAGTGATGATCCGTCCGCTCCGGCACGCTACGGCGGTCGCGGCAGGATGGAGTATTCACTGACTTCCGGTCCTTCCGGATCGCGAAGTCAACCAGTGCAGTCTTCACTTCCGCATTTTGCGGTTCCGTTGACTACACTTCCGGTTTCGGCCGGAAACGCTTCTTCCTCTTCTGGTGGTTCCTTCCGGATACCAGATAGTGGATTACAGCGTGCGCCTTCCGGCTTTCAAGCGCCTAGGCTTGAGCAGGCATCACTCCACTCAGTCGGGGGAGTGACGTCAGCTCATCCAGCTCCGGTTTTTGCGGATGGTCGTCCTGCTTACCCTTTACCTTCACAGGGTTTTGGGCGGCAGGATGACGTTAGTGCTCAGGTTTTTCCGGTTTCCGGTTTGCCAGGGCATGCTTCTGCTTCCGGAACTGGTGACTTCGGTCATGGTTCCACGTGTGACTATTCTGATGCTCCATCACCCAGCAAACACACAACGTAAATACGACGTTGCGAAAATGTGAATTTTTCGTGTAATTAGCAACGTTGCGAACTTTACGTGAAATTTACGTTGAGCCAACCAAAAAACGCAACGTAAAACCAACGTTGTGTCATTGTGAGATTTTGGTGTTCTTTCGACGTTGTAATACAACGTAAATTTTACGTGAATTTCACGTTGCATTTTGGTGTCTTACAAATGTTGCGAAGATTACGTGAAATTTACGTGGATCCAACCAAAAAACACAACGTGAAAGCAACGTTGCGTTACAGTTGTGTTTTTTTGTTTTTTACACGTTGGTACATAACGTAAATTTCACGTGGATTCCACCTTAAAAAGCAACGTAAAATCGACGTTGTATTATTGTGATTTTCTGGTGTTCGAACAACGTTGGTATACTCACGTGATTTTCACGTGAAATTCACGTGATTTAAAAACAAAAGTTAGTTTGATACAACAAACGTTCCTACAACGTAGTTTCAACGTAAACACACAACGTTGGGGTTTGATTGATCGCCAACGTGCCCTCAACGTGAAATCCACAACGAATCCTACGTCAATCATTACCAATTATTCACCTGCACGGTTTCGTATCGTTTATCAAAGAAATGTACCTTTGAAAATTACGTAAGGTGAACAGATTTTCAAATACAGGAGATAGATATGTGCGAAACTATCACCGAATAACAAATGACTCAGTCAGACGTTATGAAATTAAGCGCCGATGTACCGCGCAATGTATTTAATTGCTTTGGCGTTCCAAATGCATCCGGTTACATTTTCTGGCATCATTAATGCATCAACGAGAATTGAAAAGTAATGCTAAAAATATAATTGTGTACGTTTAAAGTTGATCTACTGTGCTCATCAAACCTCTTGTTGTATTTTGTAAATTGGCGAGAGGGGGGCAGAATACATGAACCTAATCTCTGTGATTGTCTATACGTGCGTGCGTGTGTGTGTGTGTGCGTGTGCGTGTGTGTGTGTGATTACACGTGTTAGTGTGTGTGTGTGTGTGATTACACGTGTTAGTGTGTGTGTGTGTGTGTGTGTGTGTGTGTGTGTGTGTGTGTGTGTGTGACATCAGTTTGTGTATGTGTGTGTGTGTGTCACATCAGTTTGTGTATGTGTGTGTGTGGGTGGCTGTGTGTGTATGTGTGTGTGTGTGTGTGTGTGTGTGTGTGTGTGTGTGTGTGTGTGTGTGTGTGTGTGTGTGCGTGCGTGCGTGTGTGTGTGAGTGTGTGTTTGTGTCCCTCGGCGCGTGACAATATATCTGCCAATAAGTTGAACTAAAACAGGGTTCAAGTGGGAATTACACCTGAAAAATCAGGAAGGGAGCAGAATACAAGTTATGAACTCCGTTATCTATTGTTTGAAATGTTACAACCTGGGAGAAGTCACCCTCGCACCCCGTCCTTAGTTTCTATTGACCTACCTTTGAAGTATTCTTGAGGACATGACTAGACTACCCAATTGCGCCCATTGCACGGCATAAGAGAGCGCCGTTCCACCCGGCCGATTCCGCTATAGACGTCACGCGTCCAAGGGAGGTGATTTTCGAGCCAGCTGCATTGACTCGGCCAAGAACGCAAACTTTCTTCGATTAAAGGCATTGTAGCATGTCTAAAATCATGGGACTTGTGTTATCAAGCTTTTAAAATCACCAAGTAACTTTTAAGAATAGTTTCAGTTACATGCGAACTCATTCTGCTGAACGGATTTTGAGAGCCAGAACCCAACAGCCTTAAAATGCACCTCTTTCCTTTTTTCATGTTCTTTTATGGTTTGCCGATTTTGTTAACATTTTTGCATTCATAATGAAGATTTTATGGTGACTGTACAGAAATGTACGTCCTCTAGTTTCTAACCTTCCAAAAATTGGGGCTGGGGGTCGGGAGAGAGAGAGAGAGAGAGAGAGAGAGAGAGAGAGAGAGAGAGAGAGAGAGAGAGAGAGAGAAAGAGAGAGAGAGAGAGAGACAGACAGACAGACAGACAGAGAGGGAGACAGAGATAGAGAGAGACAGAGAGGGAGACATAGGGGAGAGAGGGAGACAGAGAGAGTCAGAGAGAGACAGAGAGAGACAACGTCGAAACTTTGTCAATCATTTCGGTTTTTTCACCTGCATTTTTAGTTTCGTAATATTCTATTCAATTAATGTTCGGTCAAACATAGAGGTTCACTAATTGTGTAAGACGAAAAGAGTATAACATAAATGCATATTGTTTCAAGGAATTTGCTGAGTTAAATGGATTTGCGAGTGCGAAACTTTCCCTCCCAAAAAAAGACGCGTTACTAACCGACAGTGTTCTCCGGTGATGGCCACGGTCGACTTTGTGTATCCCAAATTTGGTTTTCAACTTTGATGAACACTTTCAGGACTAAAATATTCATCGTAATCAACTCGAAGGTAAGTTGTTTTCAGTTGTTCCACATGAGACGTTATCACTTATTGTACTCCATGTACAGATTACTTGATTGTCGAGACCATGATTGGAAACGGACCGGCCAAAGATGGCGGGTCTTTCCAATAGTCACAATGTCAGCCCTAACACAGTTCAAGGGATACACATTCTTTTAGACTCAACTTTTGAGTCAGTATAGCGAAACAATGGGTCACAAGCAGTGGAACACAAAGGAAAAACACGTTTCACATAGACGGACGCAACCTTTAGAAAGCTGTTTAATCAGACTAGCTCAGTGCATGAGACTGAAAGCGGGGGCGGCCATTGATATCTCAAGTACTTAATTGGGCATTTTACGATCTTGAGGGAGGACGATGTATCCAGACAAGCTGCTTCAAGTTCAAGTGAATCTGCCCAGCGGACAGTGGTATGAGGAGAATTCAGAACTTGACACATTGGCTCATTACATACTTGACTGTCTTTTGTCGACCTGTTCTGTTACTCACTCAAGTAGGCAGCCGAGATACCCTGCCGGTGTCACGATTTCAATCTTTCGCCTGTGTACATATTTCCCCCTCGACATATACTCAAGACTGAAATGTTGTTTCCTGGTAAAATTAAGAAGCGAAATTATTTAAGGACGAAAAGCATGTCAGTTTCTTGCATGTGAAGAAAATTGGTGGTAAAATTTAATAGATTTCAACCCCAAAATCTAATTCTTCGAAAACGTGTACTGAGTGGTTACGTCCCTTGAGTAAGAAGGAAACATTTTAGGATGAATCAAATTTCTAAGTTAAATAAAACAAATTGGTTGGACAAATTTGGCCCCATGAATGTAAGGTACACAAGGTCGCTCATCAGTACTATCGTAGGGTGTTTTTTTGTTCAGTGTTCAGTGGGCGGGGATATAGCTCAGTTGGTAGCGCGCTGGATTTGTATTCAGTTGGCCGCTGTCAGCGCGAGTTCGATCCCAGGTTCGGCGGAAATTTATTTCACAGAGTCAACTTTGTGTGCAGACTCTCTTCGGTGTCCGAACCACCCCCCGTGTATACTACATTGGGTGTGCACGTTAAAGATCCCACGATTGACAAAAGGGTCTTTCCTGGCAAAATTGCTTAGGCACAGTTAATAATTGTCTACCATACCCGTGTGACTTGGAATAAGGCCGTGAAAGGTAAATATGCGCCGTCATGGCTGCAATCTACTGGCCGTATAAAATTTCATCTCACACGGCATCACTGCAGAGCGCCTAGAACTGTACCCACGGAATATGCGCGATATAAGCTTCATTGATTGATTGATTGATTGATTGTAGAGTTTATACTAGTTCAACGAGGCCGAGAAGCGAAATATCAACACGGCGAAAGATGAAAACGTCACACCGGGGGAGAGAGCGAGACAAAGAGGAGCTATCGGGTGGAGAATGTGGAGGTGATTCGGGGAGGGGGGTGGATTAAAGATGAACGTATCAAATTGTTATTTGTAAGGAGGAGAGAGTGAGACAAAGAGGAGCTAGCGGGTAGAGAATGGGGGAGGGGATTCGGGAGGGGGGATTATAATGTGTGTGTGTGGTGTGTGTGTGTGTGTGTGTGGGCGGCAGGTTGGGACGGCATTTTATCAACGAACGTACGAAATAACAAAACAAAATAAAGAAAGAACAAACAAACAAAAATTAAAACCTGACACATGCAGGTTTGTGTAGTCATTCGTTAGACTGATTTTAACCTGTCTTAGACGACTACCCATAGTCTTTTCACATTCACTGATTCAATCAATCAATCAATCAATATGAGGCTTATATCGCGCGTATTCCGTGGGTACAGTTCTAAGCGCAGGGATTTATTTATTTATTTTTGTATTTTTATTTTGTGCAATTTATATCGCGCACATATTCAAGGCGCAGGGATTTTTATCTATGCCGTGTGAGATGGAATTTTTTTACAAAATACATCACGCATTCACATCGGCCAGCAGATCGCAGCCATTTCGGCGCATATCCTACTTTTCACGGCCTATTATTCCAAGTCACACGGGTATTTTGGTGGACATTTTTATCTATGCCAATACAATTTTGCCAGGAAAGACCCTTTTGTCAATCGTGGGTTAACGTGCACACCCCATTCAAGTAATGACACACTCGGACTGTGTGTGTGTGTGTGTGTGTGTGTGTGTGTGTGTGTGTGTGTGTGCTACCTGACGGATTTTGATGAACATTGGTTTACATATTCTTGAGAGCATTCGCTTGTGTGGCTGTTCTCCGATATTTGATAGCGTTATTTGATGTCATATTTTCCCGTTTGTAAAAGTTGAGCCCGCACTGTCAGAGAGAAGAACACATGAATATAATATGTAGAAATCGCAAACCCGGCCAGAAGGCAGACACGGACAAAATGTAGGATGCTGATACATGTAAAATATGTGTCTGATGCGAGTATAGGCTTACTACATGTATGTTTACAAAAATCGTGAATAATATCTAGCCGAGATGAATCGCAACCTTTGTACCTCTCCCTTTATTTAAGATTTTTTCCCATTCTTCTTCGTGTTAGTTGGACGGTATTCTTTCTTTTTCTTTTTTCTTCCAGCCACAACACAGATAGCGTAATAGCGGCTGTTTTATTCATTCTTCTGTCTCGTTCCCTCATATTCGCATGTGATATTATGTCACTCCTTATGAGATTACACCCCCCAAACTTTGTTGCTAGACCTTTGTTAAGGAGAGAAGAGGCGAGGAAAACTGGTATGAAGTACAAGTCAAAAATCGCACCTTGATCTTACCTGACTCATTTACGGCACTTGGCAGTCTTTTGTCGGGCTTTTGTCGATCGTTTGTTCACTTGGATAATAAAATTACGGACATGCTCCCCCCCCCCCCCCCCCCCCCTCCTCTAAACTTTGCCAAAATGGGTCCTCTTGAGACATCTCGCGTATGAGAACAAAAGAAAACCAAACGGGCAAATCATATGGACAACACATGTTGGATTTCTTCTTAGGGTACGCTCACCAGTAAAAAAAAAATGCAGCCAATGTTTTCTCGAAAAATTGTGTTTGTGTGTGTGTGCGCGTGCGCAGGTTTTTTAATGTACTGTTTCGTTGAGAGGATCGTGGGTAGTGTTTTTCCTCTTCATTTTAAAGTGTTCATTACAGACATATAAGACAAAATAAAGAAAAAGAGAGAAACAAACAGCAAAAAACAAGTCGCGTAAGGCGAAAATACAACATTTAGTCAAGCTGTCGAACTCACAGAATGTCCATAGAGGGGGAATCGAGACGAGGGTCGTGGTGTGTGTCTGTGCGTGTGTGTGTGTAGAGGGGTTCAGACTAAACTACTGGACCGATCTTTATGAAATTTTACATGAGAGTTCCTGGGAATGATATCCCCGGACATTTTTTTTCCTTTTTTCAATTAATACCTTTGATGACGTTATATCCGGCTTTTTGTAAAAGTTGAGGCGGCACTGTCACACCCTCATTTTTCAATCAAATTGATTGAAATTTTGGCCACGCAATCTTCGACAAAGGCCGGACTTCGGTATTGCATTTCAGCTTGGTGGCTTAAAAACTAATGAGTGAGTTTGGTCGTTAAAAATCGGAAACTTGTAATTAATTTTTTTTTATCAAACGTTCCAAAAACAATTCCATCTTATTCTGCGTCATTATCTGATTCAAAAAACATATAAATATGTTATATTTGGATTAAAAACAAGCTCTGAAAATTAAAAATATAAAAATTATTATCAAAATCAAATTTCCGAAATCGATTTAAAAACAATTTCGTCTTATTCCTTGTCGGTTCCTGATTCAAAAAAACATATAGATATGATATGTTTGGATTAAAAACACGCTCACAAAGTTAAAACGAAAAATATAATATATGTATTCTAAAACGGATTTTTGTTTTGATGTACATTTTTCATTCAATTTTCTTTTCATGTTTGCTTGCTCTTCATTTAAACTGTACAATAGCCGCCATTTATATGTATTTTTCTAGAAAACTGTAAACACCACTATAAGCATTATGCTTGTGTTGTTTACTCTATATGCGTTTTTTATTTGTAAATAATGCACAAACGTTGAATAAAACAGTTTAAACCAAACGAAGAGAGGTACAGAAAAGCGTGCTATGCAGCACAGCGAAACCACTATTTTTCAATCAAATTGATTGAAATTTTGGCAAAGCAATTTTCGACGAAGGCCGGACTTTGGTATTGCATTTCAGCTTGATGGCTTAAAAACTAATTAATGACTTTGGTCATTAAAAATCGGAAACTTGTAAATAAAATTATTTTTTATCAAACGATCCAAAAACATTTTCATCTTATTTTTCGTCATTTTCTGATTCCAAAAACGTATACATATGTTATATTTGGATTACAAACAAGCTCTAAACATTAAAAATATAAAAATTATGATTAAAATTAATTTTCCGAAATCGATCTAAAAACAATTTCATCGTATTCCCTGTCGATTCCTGATTCCAAAAACATATACATGTAGATATGATATGTTTGGATTAAAAACACGCTCAGAAAGTTAAAACGAAGAGAGGTACAGAAAAGCGTGCTATGCAACAGAGCGCAACCACTTCCGCGCTAAACAGGGTCGTTAATTTCACCGCCCTTTGTACGAGCGGCGGACTACGGTCATTGGGAAAAAATGCAGTGCGTTCAGTTTCATTCTGTGAGTTCCACAGCTTGACTAAATGTAATAATTTCGCCTTACGCGACTTGTTCTTTTTCCCACACACTTTGGACACGTGCGAGTACCAGCAATAGAAAATTAACAAAACACCTTCCTCCCCCTCTTAGGTGAAATGAAAGCGGACGTTTTCAGCGTGCATTCCCTTGAATTGACTGAATGGTTAATCATGCTTCCGTGATCTTGGGAGTTGTGGGTTTTTTCTGTGACATTCACAAACATACAAATGACAGAGTCCGACTAAAGGCTTACTGGAATTTACTGTTGAGTAATAAGTGTGTCCTCTTAGGACCATGCCAGTGCATGGGGGATATCTTGGATACAGGGCGGACAGGCTTGCAAGCAATATATAACTCTGACTGTTGACCGTCGTTGTAATTTCCCACTTTGTAGTTGTCAAGGTATTTTAACATGTGGGCTTTATATTTTATAAGCTTGAAAAAGAGCATTGTTAGTAATAACGCGGGCTATTTTTAGTTAAAAAAAGGGATCAACTTGGAATGTGCACCCGACATTCCAATTTGTTTTCTCCTTTCTAATAATGGGTGAATTTGTTTTATTATAACTGAATTGCTTACAACCGAAATACCTACATGCCGAAATAACTGAAATTAAAAAAAATAAACAAATAGACGAATAGGGAAATGATACATAAATAAGTTCATAAATGAATGAGTTAATAAATGCGTTATGGCGAAATTTAGATAACAAATTAGGAACTTTAACATTAATTTCAAATTAACTAACCAAATAACAAAATCAATAGGTAAAGTGTTGTATGGGGACATGTAACAAAATGAGGAACTTGAAAACCACCATGTAGGTGTCCGACATTTACTGGTGTCTTGTTTGCAATGATTTCAATTTGGTTCCAACATTTTGTTGTCGTCGTCGTCGCTCTTGCTGTCTTTGTTGTAGTTGTTGTTATTTGGGGGTTAAACGGGAAAAGGGGCAGAAATATGTAATTGGACTATTGAACGATCGTTTTCACACTAGGTGTCGGACTTCAAGTACAACGCGGGGTAAAAGTACTTAATGGAAATCCTTGAGCTATGAGTTTAATAGATAATCGTTATTTTGAGCAATTTCCATGTCTGAACATCCCCCGGATATCCGCGTTCCACCCATCATTTCCTTTTACACGACAAAGTCGTGTCGTAACAATTCCCTTCCTCCCTCCCCCTACCCCTCCCTATACACTTGATAGTCCTCAACTTCGACCTACGGCGATAGGGGGATAATTGAGACAGCACTCTAAGTAGCTTTCCAGGTTACTGAAAGACTTTGATTTTGATCACAAGTTTTGGAAACTGTGAGCCCTTTTATCCTCAGGGAGACAGACTGTGTACAACGTGGGATTTAGAGCGGGTCAAAGTTGAATCAAACTTGCCACATTCATTTCTTGCCTCATGATTAGCATATGCATCGTTCACTGCTTACTGTTGTTGTTGTTTAGAAATCAGTGCGCGCGCGCGCAAGTTTGTATGTGTGTGTTCGTGCGTGAGTGTGTGAGTGTGAGTGTGTGTGTGTGTGTGGTGTCGGTGTGTGTGTGTGGTGTCAGTGTGTGTGTGGTGTGCCAGTGTGTTTGTTTGAGTTCGTGCCTGTGTGTGTGTTTGTGTATGTGTGTGTGTGTGTGTGTGTGTGTGTGTGTGTGTGTGTGTGTGTGTGTGTGTGTGTGTGTTATAGTGTCAGTTATTCTTTCTTTTGTCCCGAATCCTTGCTTTCCAGAAACCTGTGATGTCATTCTTCCTTGAACATTTCTTCCAAAACTTGGTTGTCCAACTTTTGTCCGAGAGATGAGGTCGGAACGGTGGTATGAGAAGAATTCAGAACTTGACACCTTGATGTCATCTGACTGATTGGCTAATTACACACTTGACTGTCTTTTGTCGACCTGGATCATAAAGTTGCCGACCATGTTGATTTACCCACCCCCTTATGAACGTGAGTCTACTTGAGACATCAGCGTAGCCAACACACACCAAACCCAAAGTCGGACCGTAACAAGTTTTCATTATTTTATGTCTGCCACCCCACTCCCTCCTCCTTTTAACCCCCTCCGCCCCCACCGCTTACCCCTTCTCAGTTCACAGTTAATTGTCTGCAGCCTCAACCCCCGTGGGTAATAAATCACTCGACTATCGTCGCCTGCTTCTGATGACCGCTCTAAATAATTTGTCAGATAGCAGTGTGCAAAAGACACCGTTGAGTGTACATGTATTACCTTTCCTATATGCTTAGGACACGTGCCTTTTCAAGTCATTGTCAATTACAAAATGTAGGTCTTACAACACAGCCACTGATTTTCAGGTGACGGTATCAATGCCGGGTCCCTGCTCTGCGAAAAAAAAAGTGTTTGCATTAATCGGAAGAAACATACTGTATAAGCGTAATTTATGCAGAGGTATGATGTTCTTAAGTTGTGAGATTTTTTAATGATCACGATGCCTTCAGTGCTTACTAAATTCTTTGATTAGATTGATTTTTTTAATGAAGTTAGAATTCTGCTGCTCTGATTAGTGAAATATTCAAAAATGCTATCATGCTATTTTGGCACCGTCATGGCTTTGTAGACTTATAATATATCTGCGTAATTGATTTCAACTCTTAGAAATCAAAAGTATAACAAATTGTATTGTGTCTCCTCTTGTCGTTAAATAATCACAACAACTGTAAAACAAATTTGCTTTGATAAAGCTCCCGTTTTTCTCTCAGAATTTTGCTCATTTTTGTTTTGTTTACATGCCCCAGACACAAAAACTACAAAACGATTCATAAAAATTCCGTTCCATGCATTCCGTCTCCTCTCAATCTAAGATCCCCCTTCCCCCCCCCCCCCATAGATCCTCCCCCCACAGTTTGTACAGGAGCGGGGCATTTAGGAGCCTTTGCAATTTTATGACCCGTCTGAAAGAAGTGATTGACTGGACACTGTCAAGTGCTCTTAAAGAAGCGATCAGATACGTGAGAATCACAGTGTGAAATTTGACAAGAGGTTGACGGAAGTCTGGCAACCAGATGTTAAAGGGAAAAAATAACTCACTGAAAAAGTGAGATCGCACGTGTCGGACAGATGAAGGTTGGAAAAAAAGGAACCTTCTTGGCATGGATAACACTGGAAATATAACGTGGAAAACTTGTAATTATAGGTGCTGGACTTTCAAATTCAACTTGATCGCACATGTCGCCCTTAATTGTCTCTCTCACTGCTTTCTTATTACCCTTGCAAGTTGAAACCACCCATCCCTCTCTTGCTTGATGGCAACTTTAAAGTTCTCCTTTTTCCCAACCGTTTTGTCCCAGCATATAACCACTTCATGTCCCTAATTGGCACTAGTTTCTGTGAGGACGTTAAGCTTAGGTTAACCAACCAACCAACCGTTTTGATACTACCCATGTATCATGTATGTTTCTGAACATTTTGTTTTTATTTGGTATTGCTTCATTTTGCTTTTTTTCATTAACAATGTATAATCTGTGAAAAAAAGGCCAAAACCAAATAACTTTTAGTTTCTGATGACAAGGTGTAGTGTATTTAACAAACAAAGTTTGATTGTAATGATTGCTTCCATTTTCTGTGCACCTCCCACCTCTACAACATGCATACACTTGATAGTCTTCAACTTCGACCTACGGCGATCGGTGGATAATTGAGACAGTACTAGCTCCGAGGAGCTTTCCAGGTTACCGAAAGACTTTGATTTTGATAACAATGTTGAAAAGGCTGTGAGCCCTTTTATCCTCAAGGAGAGAGACGGACACCGGCCCCTATAATGGGCTTTAATTGGAGCGTGTCAAAGTTCATTGCATCCTGATCAGCATATGAAACGTTTATCGCTTATTGTAGTTGTGTATAACTCATAGTAGTGGGAATAAGGTGACGCGCTAGTGTGAGTTTGTGTGTGAGTGTGTGTGTGTGTGTGTGTGTGTGTGTGTGTGTGTGTGTGTGTGTGTGTGTGTGTGTGTGTGTGTGTGTGTGTGTGTGATTCGTATAGCAGTAACGGATGTTATTTGTGTTTGGACAATTACAAACATTTAATTCTTGTACACAGATTAAAGACAGTTTCACTTCCAGGTCAAATGTCTTAATGATGCAAATACAAATAAAATACCCTCAAACTGTTCTGAAACGATCAATTTTCGTTTGAAATACTTCATTTCTTATGTAAGGAATACACACTGGCACACAGTCTTTTGTTGTCTTGGCTTGCGGCCTAAATCTGACACAACAAGGCTCGAAGAAGGGACATAATGCTTTATTTCATATATTAAAAAGAAATACATGTAGTGTCAACACTCAGTTGGCAGTAGGCCAGAGACATAGTAGGCAGTGGAAAGTTACTAAAAAGTGACCTAAGTTGAAAAGATGTGTATTTCTACTCCAGACATTATATATGGAGGCTCTGGTGTCACTAATATCAATGTGCTGTCTTTGCTTTGTTTAGCGACCAGCATCAAAGAGGCGCATCGAGGACTGCCTGGGAGAAGAGGACCACCAGGACAAAGAATGAAATCGATTGAATATGCTGTGCTGTTGCCCTGCTAAGCTGCGTGCATTTTTAATTTCTCCGCAACATAATATGCATTTTTTTGTTATGAAATAAAATTGTTGATCGTATCTTTAGTTTAAGGTGTTACATATAATAGTCCTTATGATCTGTGACTGAGTGTGAACGTTGGTGTGTGTGTGCGGATACATTTACCAAAACCTACATTCACTCTCAACGTTGCATTCACGTCGAAATCAAACCAAACCACAACCACAACCAAAAATTCACGTTGTGTCGACGTGTAATTCACGTCAATTTTATCAGGAAAAATGCACCAAAACACAACTTTTACGTTGTGTCAACGTAGAATTCACGTAATTTTTGATCTAAATTTTGACCTAAAATTTACGTTCCATTCACGTGGACATTACGTAAAAATGCAACGCAATTTCAACCAAACCACAACCACAACCAAAAATTCACGTTGTGACAACGTAAAATTCACGTAATGTTTTTACGAACAATCCACCTCCACCAATAATTCACGTTGCATTCACGTTGATGTCACGTAAAATGCAACGTTGTTTTCCAACGTTATTCCCACGTGATTTCGTCCATACAAATCTACGTAAAATAACGTTGAAACGCAACGTAAACCCAACGTAACCCAACGTGAATATAACGTGAATACAACGTAAAATTGTTTGCTGGGCAGTGGTCAGCGAGGAGTCGCGGGGCGTGTTTCCGTCGAAGCTCAAGTCTGTTCTTGACGTCGCGGCGGAAGTAACGTCTCGTTATTTTCCTGAAGGGGTGGTGGCTGCGGACTCTTCCGCATCATTCGTTCCTTCTGCCATGGCGGACTTCCGGCCGGCACAGGAGGATGTTTCTTCCTTCCGGTTCGCCAAGTCTCCGTCAGTGGCTTACCAACTTTCGCATTCACTGGTTCGTCCAGCACATGCGGGGAGTGGTATTCGGCCAGTGCCTGTTCCGTTACTGCTTCCTTTTGGTCCAGTTCCGGAATCAGCTCAGCAGTGGGTGGCTTCAGCTGCCCAAGCCTCTTCCTTCGTGCCTACGGCCAATAGGAAGCTTGGCATGCCCAATCAGAGCCAGAATTGGCTGGCGTCTTTTGCACTCCCTAGGGCTACCCTTCCGGTTTCCCGAGAATTGCTGCCTCTTCTGACTAAACCGATCAAGCGTGATTCGGTTTTGCCGGTTTCCGAGGCTTCCCTCCTCGCTGCTGAGGAGGTTGGACGTCGGCAGATCGAACTGTCCTCCATTGCGGAGACTCTCGTTCGGGCTCTGTCTCGGGCATTGACTGATTCGCTAGTTCCTTTCACCCTCAGTGAAGAACAGAATGCGGACGATGTCTCTGCGCTTTTGACCGCATTGGCCAAGGTCAATGAGGAACAATTGCGTCTTTCCTCCCTGCAGTACACCCAAGCGGTACTCTGCAGGAGGGATCTCTTCCTCTCGCAGTCCCAATTCACGGAGCTGGCTACTAGGGAGACCTTGAGAGTCTCCCCGGTCTCAGAGGAGTCTCTCTTCTGTCCGCTGGCACTGGATGCCAGACAGAAGGAGATTCAGTCAAACAAGGACAGTCAGTTCCTTGACTACACTCTGAAGGGGGTGAAACAGTCTCAGCCTTCTAAACAGAAGCAGGCTCAGACATCGTCTAACCCCAAGCCAGCTCAGAAGCGGCAGGCTTCGCCGGCCGCTCGTGGTGGGAAGAAGAGGACGGCATCGGGGAGGGGGCGTGGCGGCTCTGGAAGTAAGCCACACCCCCAATGAAGCGCTCCCGATCTCACCTCCCTCCCGCCCTCCACCTTGGTGATGGCGGGAGGCCCCTCCCGGGCACTTTCTCGTTGGATGTCGGTAGTAGACAGCCAATGGATTGTGGGAGTGGTGAGTTCGGGCTTCCGTCTACTCTGGCGGGAGGAAAAGGCGCCTCTTACCCGAGTGCCTCCGCGGTTCAAGCCCCCCTTCTCGCAGGAAGCACGTTCCGTCTTGCAGTCGGAAATTGCCTCCCTGGAGCAGAAGGGCGCGGTGGAGAGAGTTCGGGTCCACAGCTCCCTGGGATTTTACGGGCGTCTGGTCGCTGTTCCCTAAACATCAGGAGGATGGCGTCCCGTGTTGGATTTATCTCTCCTCAATACTTTCTTGAGGGAGATAAAATTCAAGATGGAGACGCCAGCCTCTGTCCGAGACTCTCTCCGCCCAGGAGACTGGGTGACCTCGATCGATCTCACGGACGCATACTTTCACATTCTTATGCATCCGACCGACCGGAAATGGCTTCGTTTCCGGTGGGGAGATCAGATCTACCAGTTTCGCGCACTCCCTTTCGGGCTGTCTCTCGCACCGTGGATTTTCACCATGGTGGTGAGACAGGTCTGTGCACTGGTGAGGTCCCAGGGTATCCGTCTGCGGGCTTATCTGGACGACTGGCTCATCATGAACCAGTCCCAGAGCGGCTGTTCGCAGGATACCCTGACGGTTCTTCGAGAATCCAACTGGTTGGGGTTCTCGATCAACCGGGTAAAGTCGGAGCTGACCCCGTCACAGACATTCACTTATCTGGGGATGTCTTTCGACACGGTCGCTTGGACTGTCCAGCCTTCTCAGAGAAGGGTGGACAAGCTCCAAGCTCAGATTCGCTCCACTTTACCTCTCCTGATGGCTTCCATCCGCTCGCTCGCCTCCATCTTGGGGCAGATGGAGTCTATGGCTCTTCTGGTTTCACTGGGCCGGGTCCACAAATGTCCGCTTCAGTTCGCGCTGAAGCCGTTTGTGGACTCTCCTCTGGTGGACTGGGACGCCCTCATCCCTTTGCAGGGATGGTTCCAGTCTGCGACCCTTCCGTGGTTGCACACGGAGTGGGTCTGCAGAGGTGTTCCGATCGTCGTGCCCCTCCCCGACCTGGACCTCTTTACAGATGCGTCCAGGGAGGGTTGGGGGGCACATACAGATCTTCAGACTCCTCCCTTTCCGTTACTCAGCCGAGTAATCCGGAAAGCGGAGATGGAGGAGCCGGCCCTTTTTCTTCTGGTCGCTCCTCTGTGGCCGTCGCAGGTCTGGTTTCCAGATCTTCTTCGGCTTGCCCAAGGGCCCCCCATTCCTCTCGCACTCGTGCGAGGGGAACTAGTGCAGCCCCGAACAGGCATTCCACACGAGGAGCCCAGTCTTCTGAAGCTTCACGTGTGGAAGTTGTTCGGGACTCGCTGAAGCGCTCTGGGGCGTCGTCTTTGACTCTGGACTTGGTGGCTCGCTCGCATAGAGCGTCCACCTCTTCAGTTTATGCTTCCCACTGGAAGGCATGGACTGCCTGGTGTTCAGCTAGAGGGGTGAGTTCGGTGGCTCCGCGCTCTATTCAGGTCGCTAACCACCTCTCTTTCATGTCTTCACAGGGCGCCTCAGTCTCCTCGTTGAGGGTCCGGCGCTCCGCTATCTCGGCGACTCTTCAGCAGATTGGTCGTTCTGTTCGAGTCGGGGGCGTTATAGCTGCAGTCATTAAAGGGGCTGCTCTTAAGGAAGCTAAAGCTCGTTTGCCCGCTCCCAAGTGGGACTTGTTTTTAATCCTGGAATTCCTTCGTTCTGCGGATTTTGAGCCTTTAACACTTTCGTGACGGGATGCGACTATATTAGTAATAGCGCTGCAACGCCCACGGACGGGAAGCGACTATTTTAGTATTAGACATACAAGGTACACGACTCGTGATTGCTTCCCGGTTTTTGAAGCTTGCAGTAAATTGAGTTGTTTCCCTTGATACACGTGGTTTTCTCTTCCGGCTTGATCAAATTAATGCAGATTTGCGTGGTGTTTTCGAACAAAAAAAATGAATCGAAGGCGAGCCTTGTCACGGGAGGAGATTCTCCGGATGTTGGATCTTGAGGATCCTGTAGATCATGATACATCGTGTCGTTTTAGCCTCAAGAAAGCGATAATAGCAGTGATATTGAGGAAGAAACAGTCCCGTTGTTGCTAGTACGAGTCGGCAACTACACGTGGTAGGGGGTGATACTGCTAGACGAACATGTATCTCGGAATCGTGCAGGAGCTATGGGGGCGTGGCAGCACTGATAACAATGGATGGCTGGAGCCTTCAAATCCTTTTGGAATTGTTCATAGGTGGACAGTTGGTACTTTGTTGTGAAAATGTGACTTATATTCAATATGGATTACCTAGACATCATTTGGTGAGTGTTACAGTTTTGTTTCATTTGAGTCAGGATGCTGTGAGTGAATGCGTGATTTGCTTGTTTTTTTCTTTGTACTGTCTCCTTATTTCTGTGTACAATGTTTACAATATTTCAGCTAATTCATAGGTTTTACACCTTGTTTGGTTATAACATTATTAATAATACTTTCTGTTAAAAAATAACTTTTAAAAAAAGCAGTGGAAAATAAAACACACACAAAAAAACGTTAAAAACACAAATTATCCCCCTTTCACCCCCCTTTCACCCCCCTTTGCTAAAACAAATCGCGTGACAAACTTATAAATAGCACGACTGAACTGGGCATCCATTTTTGAATTAGTACACAAAATTTGGTGGTGATTGGACTTAATTCAAGCTTGCTAGACAGATTTCTTTACAGTTACTGATTTTTGGGAAGTTTCTTGGTGGCAAGCTTGGGCAGGCAGGACGTTAACGCCGTGGCAGTGCTAGTCACAATAGTGTTAAGCGAGGCCAGTCTGTTCAATGTCACTCGCAAAGCGCTGTTTCTCCTTTTGTTGGCTACGGCCCGACGGGGTAGCGAGGTCCACGCCCTGTCGGGTCAGCCTGGAGATATCTCCTTTGAGCCGGACGGTTCCGCATCTTTGCGTTTCCGGCCTGATTTCCTGGCCAAGAATCAGTCTCCGGGGCAGGCCTCTCCGCTGGTTAGAGTTAAGGCTCTGACCAGGGCGTTGGCCCCGGGTGACCCCGATTCGGTCAATTGCCCTGTGAGGGCACTTCGTCTGTACTTAGCCCGGACTCAGCCGATTCGGTCTAGTTCTCAGAAGTTGTTGTTTATCTCTCTCCTTACTAGGCGCGAGAAAGATTTGTCGAAGGTAACGTTGGCCCGGTGGGTGTCCTCGCTCATCAAGCAGGCTTATGAGTGGAGGCGCACAAAGAGGGGGGGGGTTATGCCCTCCTTGCCACTTGACTCGGCCCGAGCCCATGAGACGAGGGCGTGGGCATCCTCTCTGGCAGTTCTGCGCTCCAGACGTCTAGAGGAGGTGCTGACAACTGCGTATTGGCGTTCCAAAGATGTTTTCATAAACTTTTATCTTCGGGACGTCACAGCTCTTCGACAGGATGGCTCCAGAGGCCTTCCAGCGCTCATAGCAGCAGGCCAGTTCCTGTCCAGAACTTGATGGTGAGTTTTGATTCATTTCTAGCCCACCGCCTTGTTGATGTTATCTGCTAATGTGATTCGGAGTAAGAATATGATATTAAATGGAAAATTTCCTAAATAAATTATCATTTAATTAATATACTTACCCGAATCACATACTGTATTCCCTCCCACCTGCCCCGCTTATGGTTTTAAGATTTTTTAAAGCCGTATGATAATAGGCACGTGTTCCTAGAGGAAGTGACGTGGCATACACCCGTATGGGAGGTAACTCCCGGTGTACTGGCCCATTACCAAAGCTACTTTCACTTTCGTTTTGGTGATGGGGTTGCTTCCCTTTAAATTCTTTAGCCGGGTAAGCGTTTTTCAGTGATAAGCATCTCAGGTGACTCAATGCTAATGTGATTCGGGTAAGTATATTAATTAAATGATAATTTATTTAGGAAATTTTCCATTTTTGAACATGTTTTTGCTGTTCATTTTCTTCCTTTTTATATTTAGTCAAGTTTTGACTAAATATTTTAACATCGAGGGGGAATCGAAACGAGGGTATGGTGTATGTGCGTGTGTCTGTGTGTGTGTCTGTGTGTGTGTCTGTGTGTGTGTGTAGAGCGATTCAGACTAAACTACTGGACCGATCTTTATGAAATTTGACATGAGAGTTCCTGGGTATGAAATCCCCGAACGTTTTTTTCATTTTTTTGATAAATGTCTTTGATGACGTCATATCCGGCTTTTCGTGAAAGTTGAGGCGGCACTGTCACGCCCTCATTTTTCAACTAAATTGGTTGAAATTTTGGTCAAGTAATCTTCGACGAAGCCCGGGGTTCGGTATTGCATTTCAGCTTGGTGGCTTAAAAATTAATTTATGACTTTGGTCATTAAAAATCGGAAAATTGTAAAAAAAAATAAAAATTTATAAAACGATCCAAATTTACGTTTATCTTATTCTCCATCATTTGCTGATTCCAAAAACATATAAATATGTTATATTCGGATTAAAAACAAGCTCTCAAAATTAAATATATAAAAATTATTATCAAAATTTTTTTTTCGAAATCAATTTAAAAACACTTTCATCTTATTCCTTGTCGGTTCCTGATTCCAAAAACATATAGATATGATATGTTTGGATTAAAAACACGCTCAGAAAGTTAAAACAAAGAGAGGTACAGAAAAGCGTGCTATCCTTCTTAGCGCAACTACTACCCCGCTCTTCTTGTCAATTTCACTGCCTTTGCCATGAGCGGTGGACTGACGATGCTACGAGTATACGGTCTTGCTGAAAAAGGGCAGCTACTTGACTAAATATTGTATTTTCGCCTTACGCGACTTGTCTTTGTTTGAGGTAATCTGTCCTTTGGTCTTTTTACATTTAGTCAAGTTTTGACTAAATGTTTTAACGTAGAGGGGGGAATCGAGACGAGTGTCGTGGTGTGTGTGTGTGTGTGTGTGTGTGTGTGTGTGCGTGTGTATGTATGTGAAGAGCTATTCAGAGAAAACTGCTGGACCAATCTTCATCAAACTTGACATGAGAGATCCTGAGTATGGTATCTTCAGACATTTTTTTCTTTTTTTGATAAATGTCTTTGATGACGTCATATCCGGCTTTTCGTGAAAGTTGAGGCGGCACTGTCACGCTCTCATTTTTCAACCAAATTGGTTGAAATTTTGGTCAAGTAATCTTCGACGAAGCCCGGACTTTGGTATTGCATTTCAGCTTGGAGGCTTAAAAATTAATTAATGAGTTTGCTCATTAAAGTTGTCATTAAAATCGATTTTTCGCAAACAGATTTAAAATTGATTGCATCGTATTCTTCATCACATTTTGAATCTAAAAATATATACATATGTTATGTTTACTCTTAAAATGTGATCACAATTAACGAAAATAGATTAATTAGTCTTACGATTAAAATTTAAGAAATCGATCCAAAAATGATTTCATCTTATTCTTTATCATTTCCTGATTCCAAAAACATATAGATATGATAGGTTGTATTCAAAACAAGCTCAGAAAGTTAACAAGAATACAGAAAAGCGCGCTTTCCTGCTTAGCACAATACGCTACCGCGCTAATCTGGCGTGTCAATATCACTACGTTTTGCACGTGGGAGGTGAGCGATTTCCTTCACGCGGGGATTGACGAAGCTGTACTGTCTTGGTGAAAAAATACAGTGCGTTCAGTTTCATCCCGTGAGTTCGACAGCTTGACTAAATGTAATTTCGCATTACGCGACTTTGTTTGTTTTCACCTTCTCCGTCTTCTCCTTGTTGCTGTTTAGAGGTATATTTTTTGTACCAATACTCAACCTCAACTGATCTCAAGTGCAATAGTTTACACACATGTACATGTTTGGTTGTGCTGAATTTGCTCAATGTGAATGTTCTTTAATTATTCTCCTGTATCATCAGAGAGTCTTTTATGATTTTGTGTGTGATGGTTGTTGTTTCGTGATATTGTCAAAAAAACTGTTGCTTCATTTGGTATTGTGCACTACATTTTACTGTTACATGTACTTACTTTACTTTTGGATATACATGAAGCCATTTTTGAAGTTTTGCTTGGTCTGGTGTCTTGTCTCTGTTTTTGCGGCCATGTTGAAGTTTTGCTTGGTCTATTTTCTAGTCCCTGTTTTTAACAGTTTACTTTTTATGGATATTTTTTGGGTAGAATTGTGGAATTTTTTCATTGTCTTTAGAAGAGTTGTATTTTTGAAAGGTGAGGCCAGCTAACTAAATAAATATCAGTGGGAATTACCAGCTGCGTGGAGACATATGCTGTTCCCACTTCAGAAATAGAGAATACTACGTCATGGCTTGCTGTGTCGTACCAGATTTACACGGTTTTTTTTTTAATATTGAATTGCGAGGGAAAGTGAGTTCCATGTTCCAAAATATGTTCCACTGTATTTATAGTTAAGTTGCCTCTTCTTCAAGAAATACAACTCTTCCACTGCCAATACGAGCCTGACAGAGTTATTTCAGGAATCTGTCTATTGTGAGAATGATCAGTGATTATTGAGATTATAAGCTATGGTGCTTTTGTTAAGAGCTAGAGCATTAAAACAACATCTTTTTTGAAACATGTTATAATGTTTGTTAAGATTAAATATTACAGATGTTCAAATTGGTGTGTAAATGTGTATTTTTGATGAGTCAATATTTTTCTATGGATGTCTTATAAGCTGCTTACTTAGTACACATGTACTGATGCAACCGCGGAAGTGCTGTGTTAATTAAATGTGAGGTTTTTCTTCTGAGTAAAAAATTAGAAAAATGAATCCAATGATCTTGTTAAGTTGTGTGAATTTTTTTTATTTTTTTAACCATTTGTGACCCTCCACCACGGAATGAGTCGCATGTCACCTCAGGCAGTTCTGCGCTAGGCCTAATATATGTCCGGGTTGTGTGAGGTATCAGTGTGAGTGTTACGGCTGGTATTTACGTGTGTATGTCTGTATGTTTACTCCTATCAGAAATTGTGCGTGCTTCTTTCTGTTTACTATCTATCCTTCACACATACACACACAACACTCCAACCAGGCACAAAGACAAGAACACGGTTACAGCCCTTTGCCCATGTACCTCTATTGAAACAATCAATACAACATAAACATATTATTTCCCATTCATTCTACAAATCACTCTCACTCAACAAGGAAGTTCTATTTCTGTTAACATACAGAAAACTAGCTGCACAGAAATACACACATGTTACTTTCTAATGCAGTCTATAATTCACGTCACAGTGCACACACGTAGAACACTTCAAGCTTTGTTCCGTGAGAGCTCGTCTGTCTCACTACACACGAAGTCATTGTCTCAAGCAATACTTCTGTCAATATTCACTTCTGTTACACACAGATCAACAAACCACGCACGCTCTACGTCTCGTGTTTGCTTACTTGGGGAACGTATCTCCGCACAGCTATCTCGCTGGTTACTTCTCCCAGTCGTACTCACACATTCAGTGGTACGTACTGATCCACCCCACCCACGCAAACTGTCTTCGCGTGGTGGAATGGGACGGGGTCCCCGTTCTACAGCGCTTCACGCTGACTCCCTCATGCGCTCCCACAGCTCACGGCTCGGGACGTAATGGGCGGAACCTCCCGTCTCGTATCCCCACTCCGCGACCCCTCTCGGCCCGGGATGCTAAAATACACAAGTTTAAACTACCATAAGTCTCCATAATTGAATAAACTTTTCTGACATTCTTTATCACTACCGTCAACTAACTTATGCGGTTACAGTATATACACCCGCTTACTCATAAGCGACTTCATTTCCGAAAAACATGTAAACATTCCCTTTTCAACAATGGCTGACAACAGCGCACGCTTTTCAGCCAATTCACACATGACTCTCCCGGTCATTTCTCAAGTCAATATTTCCGAGCAAAATAATATCTCCGAGCAAAATATCAATTCAATAAATACCTGTAAACACAGCAGTTGAATCCAACGATTCAATACCGCGGCACGAGTCTAACCGACCTCCCAGCGCCCGGTGAGAAACTTTACCCAGTAAGAGACCCGTCTTCTCTTGTCGATGGTCTGCAAAGCTCTGCCTGTCCTACGGTCTATAACACGCGACCTCAGTTAATACTCTTCTCTGATTGGTCACATCTCACACGTGACATCACTGCACTGTACGGACAATATTTCACCGTACGGTGCCTACTCAAAGTTCGTGGCCCATGAAATGTTGTACACCTGCGTCACATAACTCCAATATACATTATGTGCAAATCCGTTTGTCACAGTGAGGTCCACCTTAGTCACAGGCTTATTACTCGAAAGTTTTCGCTCTGTTCTAAAACGATTTTCACCACTGGATAGAGCTTAAAAAACTCTTGAAGAAAATGTAAAAATATAAAAATCATTCAGAGGTGACATGCGACTCATTCCATGGTGGAGGGTCACATTTAGTATTTCTAAGGTATAAGAATTTTAATGACAACTTCTTGGATCAGATAAAAGCTAAACAAGGCAATTTACTTCACAAATCATGTCGGGTGCATTCCCTGCAGGTATACAGGATAAACGCCAACAGGGAATGCACCCCCTTTTGGTCAACAGATCCCTTCTGCATAAGTAAAGGGATCAATCTTACTACAGTGGAACCCCCTTTTAAGACCTCAACAAATCTGAGAAAAATGGGTCTTAAAAAGGAGGGAGTCTTAAAATGGGGGTAACTTTACAGAGGTCATGAACAAAAAGTCTGCAAAAACAAGGTCTTAAAAGGGAGGGAGTCTTAAATTGGGGGGTCTTAAAACAGAGGTTCCACAGTGTGCACAAAAGGCAGTCATGGAAATAGGAAGGGGCATGATATGGTATTTTTATTTTTTTATTTTTTGTTCATTTACATGGGTGGGATTTCCCGCAGTGGGGCACTGCGGTTATGAAATTAAAAGCCCCTCCTGTTTTTGGAACCGCAGGAGCTTTCTAGTTTGCTGTTAGGTAGATTTTTGGTTCCTCTTTCCTGTCATGCTCTCTTTTTCTTCATGAATTCTTTTCTTTTTTCTGCCTTCTTGCTCATTCACCTGTATTTTTTCCAAAAATCTCTTCTCTTGCCGCTTGTCTCGCGATTCATGTATAGTTTAATCTGTTAGTGTTCTGATGTAAGTCCAGCAGTAGATAGGTTAAGCTTATTTTAACATACTGGAAACTGGTAATCTTCCAGTAGGTATTAATTTAGTTTTACTAAAGCCTGCTGGGACACAAGTAATGGGTTAGTGCATTTGTAAACAGGAATCGCTTGACAAGTGGCCCCCTTCATCCCCCCCTTCCTCGTCCTGATATGGCTCTGCGTAGTCGGCTGGACGTTAAGCAACAAATAAACAAACAAACAAACAAATGGGTGGGATTCTTCCGGTATATTCCGGAAATCCGTATTCGTAATAGTGACGTTTTTTTGGTTGTTGATTATACAAATCCTTCAGTGTCTGGGGGCCCCCAGACCCCCCTTAAAATTCTTTAGGATTCATGACATTTTTCAGTCCCACCCATGTATTTAGGTAAGCCAATAGTTCATTTTATAAAATCATTTGTACTTAATGAAAGTGGATTTATTGATTGTTTTACATCAATAAAACCCCAGACCGTCCTGATTATGTTTTCACAGTTTAAATAACATCTACACAATTTAAATAATAGGATTTTTGTGCGAAATTAGCAGTTTCTGTACGTATTCCTGTTTGCATCAGTAAAATAAATATTCGTGGAAGAAAAGAGATATTGTTATCTACTCATTATCTGCGTGTCTGTTTGATTGTGTCTGTCTGTATGTCTGACTGACTGTTTCTGTCTACATGTATCTCTCTTTTTCTGTGCGTGTGTGTGTGTGTGTGTGTGTGTGTGTGTGTGTGTTGTGTGTGTGTGTGTGTTGTGTGTGTGTTGTGTGTGTGTGTGTTGTGTGTGTGTGTGTGGTGTGGTGTGTGTGTGTGTGTGTGTGTGTGTGTGTGTGTGTTTTACTCTCTGTGTGTGTGTGTACCCCCCGCGGGTTAGGGGGAGTCCCATATTGTTTGGGACGAGAAAGAATTTACCCGATGCTACCCAGCATGTCGTAAGAGGCGACTAACGGTTCTGTTTCTCCTTTTACCCTTGTTAAGTGTTTCTTGTATAGAATATAGTCAATGTTTGTAAAGATTTTAGTCAAGCAGTATGTAAGAAATGTTAAGTCCTTTGTACTGGAAACTTGCATTCTCCCAGTAAGGTCATATATTGTACTACGTTGCAAGCCCCTGGAGCAATTTTTTGATTAGTGCTTTTGTGAACAAGAAACAATTAACAAGTGGCTCTATTCCATCTCCCCCCTTTCCCCTATCCCATCTCCCCCCTTTCCCCGTCGCGATATAACCTTGAATGGTTGAAAACGACGTTAAACACCAAATAAAGAAAGAAAGAATGTGTGTGTGTACCCAGCCATTCTGAAGGTGGTTAACATGTGACACAGATATTCCAATGGCACTGTATTTAAAACTGTCTATGGGGAGTAATTATACATTATCTCAACATCATTTGTTCTTTTACTTTGTTGTCTCTTTCAATTCAGCGGTTTTCTAGGGAAGGGGGGGGGGGGGGGTGTATCATCAAGAGTTTAATGTGGACATTTGTTCTTTTACTTTGTTGTCTCTTTCAATTCAGCGGTTTTCTAGGGAAGGGGGGGGGGTGTATCATCAAGAGTTTAATGTGGACATTTGTTCTTTTACTTTGTTGTCTCTTTCAATTCAGCGGTTTTCTAGGGAAGGGGGGAGGGGGGGTGTATCATCAAGAGTTTAATGTGGACATTTGTTCTTTTACTTTGTTGTCTCTTTCAATTCAGCGGTTTTCCAGGGAAGGGGGGGGGGTATCATCAAGAGTTTTTTTTTTTTTTTTTTTTTTTTTTTGCCAAGCACATCATTGTGGGGCTTTTAATGAATAACATGCATCCGTCCACTCACAATATATTTTCTTTCATCCTTCAACATTTACCACTCAAAAAGTATATAGTATCAAAATTAATGAAAAACTTTTTTCTTACTTGTACCCTTAGACAATTTTCCTTGGTTGCCCCAAGATTGTGTTACTGTTTGCTTAAACCATAGGGGTTTTTTTTCTGTTGAAATATGTAATAAAAATGCATATCATTATAATTATACACACACAAAAAACACAGTATGACATCCACTATATACATTTTGGTGTAACTTTGGGTCCGTATCTAGAAATGAGAAGAGAAAGAGAACAAAACAAAAGAAATAAGAATAGAAAAATAAGAGAAATAAAAAAGAGGAATAAAAGTCATAATTTTATATTTCTGATCTGCAATTGCTTTTCGAATAAAACAAAAAGAGGCATTGAAGCCTTTGTTTTTTTATAAATGCTTATGCACATTTTAGCAACCAAAATTATACGGTTCAATTCTTTCAACAGAGTTGCTTGCATTTTTCGATTTTTAACACCAAACATAATTTCGTGCACTGTTAACTCTATTTGTTTATCCAGATGTACCCAAATATAAAATTCTATCTGTTTCCAAAACTCAGTCACCACTGGGCAAAAGAGAAAAAAGTGTTCTATATAATCAACGTTATTACTACAATATGAACAGACATTGTCCTCCACAACTTTCATTTTACATAACATAATGTTTGTGGGATAAATATTGTGAAGTAATTTCCATTGTAATACACGCAACCTTGTTTCTTTAACCGATTCAAAACTATTCAGCCAATCTTTCTTATCAATTTCATAATTAAATTTCCTCCTCCAAAAGCCAATTGCACAAGGTTCAACAACTTTCATACTTACTAGTTCTTTTCTAAACTGTTGTGCGCTATGTAATTTCTTACCACGATATAAGGGGATATCCATCAAATCAATTTCTTTCTTTCCGTGCATCGTCTTGTGCATTACATTCAGAACAACAGCACGAACCATGTTATATTCCAAAATTCTCCGTGGGGATTTTCCTAAAACATCACAAATGAACTGATAGGAAACAAATTCGTTTCTGTATAAAACATCATGTACGCTATTAAGACCCTTTCTCGCCCAATCTTCAAAATACAGTACATTTCCGGCATAAGCAAAACATTGGTTATTCCATAAAAGCGGATTAAATAAATTATCATCAATACATAAGCCTACGTTGTTATCAAGCCAGGTTTTCAAAACAATTTTCCAAAATTTGGATTTGACAAGTTCACTCCCCTTTAGTCTCCGAAAATTAACATTTGAATAAAAACATTCACAATTTGAGCCGTACATTGAAAACACTGACTTTGGAACACATTTCCACTTATCCGTGACTTTGGGGGATGTCAGTCTGACAGCCCATTGTAATAAAAATGATGCCTGCATGTGTTTCAAATCAATCATATTTAAACCACCATTTTCGACATCACTACACAATATTATCCTTTTAACCTTTTCAAATGCCTTTTTATTATTTTCTTTCTTTTTCCACAAAAATCTAAACAACAGTCTATTAACTTCTGCTAATACATTATCAGGGATCACAAATGCCTGCATAAAATAAACAAATTGGGAAATCAAGAACGTTTTTATTACAATAATTTTACCCATGATACTCAAATTTCTTTTCTCCCATGCCGCAATCAAGCGCTTAACAGACGTAATTCGCTCTGTCCAATTTTCCTCAACGTCAGAGGCTGATAAGTCATTACAAAAATAAATTCCCAAAATCTTTAATTTTTTCTTCCAATTGAAATCATAAAAGGTGTCTTGACAATGTTTTTGACTTCCTAGCCACATGGCTTCACATTTCGACAGATTCAGCTTTAATCCGGAAACGTAGTAAAAAGAATCAAAAATCAATAAGGCATGTTTTAAATCCGTTTCGCTTTTCAAAAATAACGTTACATCGTCAGCATACAAAGCAATTTTTAACATATCATCCCAAAACCTATCATTTAAACAATTCAAATTCGAAATACCGTTAACATTCTTATTCTGCCTAATCTTAATGGCTACTAACTCAATTGCCAAAACAAAGGCTAAAGGCGAGAATGGACATCCCTGACGGATTCCAGACTCCACTGGAAAATACTCAGACAACCAGCCTGCATAATTAACACAACTCTTGGCATCTTTCATCAAAACTTCGACCCAAGTTACAAACTCCGGGCCAAAGCCAAATTTTTTAAAAACATTTATCATAAAGTCTTTTGAAATACAATCAAATGCATGAAACATGTCGATGGTGACCAAAAGACCTGGTTTATCTTGCACATTCATTTGATCTATGACGTCATCAATCAGTCTTAACAAAGATGAAACTTGCCTCCCTTTAACATATACAACCTGATCAGGATTAATCACATTATGTACAACTTTGTTCATGCGTAAAGCCAGACACTTCGCCAGTAATTTATAGTCACTGTTTGTCAAGAGTTTAATGTGGACATTTGTTCACCGACTTTCGATACAGAGGAACCCCTCCTTTTTACGACCTCCAAAAATTTGAGTAAATCGGGTCTTAAAAAGGAGGGAGTCGTAAAACGGAAGTAAATTGACAGAGGTTATAAGAGGGGTGATCGCAGAGGGTCCCGGGGTCGAGGGGTCTCATGAGGAGTTTACTGTGGGCAGTTAGTCGTTGTTTCACCAAATGTCAGTATTGTGGCATTCCATAGAGGGCAGCGTGAATCGGTGTTGTCGGTGTGACAAGGAGGGGGAGAGGGCGGAACTGGAGAAGGGGAAACAGAAAGGTCAGTGAAAGCACAAGTCATTGACACATGCCCGCGCCGCGCACACACCCATGGACAAAGATGTTCAAATATGTCTCGGAAGGTTTGTCGCAGAATGCTTTAGAATTCATAGCAATGTGTCAATAACCTTTTTGGTTTGAGGACAATAAACATTTGTTCTTGTTCTTGTTCTTGTTCACCCACACCGTACTTAATATATACCCATCCTCACCCACGTACACACACGTAGCCTACACACACACTGGCACACACACACTGACACACCCTCTATTACATTTCAACTCCCCCTCCTGTTATTGTTTGACGGTTTGCTTGTTTCAGTCAGCGTTCGTGCGGCGCAAAGTTGAAGAATGAATTCGTAAAAAAGAGGCTAACAGCCGGTTCATTTGATTAGTGCTTTTGTGAACAATAAACACTTAACAAGTGGCTCTATCCCATCTCCCCCCTTTCCCCTATCCCATCTCCCCCCCCTTTCCCTCGATCGTCGCGATATAACCGTCGTGGTTGAAAACGACGTTAAACACCAAATAAAGAAAGAAAGAAAGCCGGTTCATAGATGCTATGTACAACTCGTATCTGAGAAATCATGTAGAAGGGGAGGGGATAGATTCTGCTCCGTTTAGTCAAAGCTGCCGTTCTGCCGGTAAATTAATTAGAATGTAAAATTATTTTCATTTGGCCCGAACAGACGCCGGGACTGACGAGTTAATTGTCATGATTTATGCGGCAGAACCATGCAGTTGGTGGACGATTTGCTTTGTTTTGTTTTCAGTGTTATTTGATTTTTACATTTAGTCAAGTTTTGACTAAATGTTTTAACGTAGAGATGAGGGTCGTCGTGTATGTGCGTGTGTGTGTGTGTGTCTAGACGTCTGTGTGTGTGTGTAGAGCGATTCAGACTAAACTACTGGACCGATCTTTATGAAATTTGACATGAGAGTTCCTGGGTATGAAATCCCCATACGTTTTTTTCATTTTTTTTTTATAAATGTCTTTGATGACGTCATATCCGGCTTTTCGTGAAAGTTGAGGCGGCACTGTCACGCCCTCATTTTTCAACCAAATTGGTTCAAATTTTGGTCAAGTAATCTTCGACGAAGCCCGGACTTCGGTATTGCATTTCAGCTTGGTGGCTTAAAAATTAATTAATGACTTTGGTCATTAAAAATCTGAAAATTGTAAAAAAAAATACAAATTTATAAAACGATCCAAATTTACGTTCATCTTATTCTCCATCATTTTCTGATTCCAAAAACATATAAATATGTTATATTTGGATTAAAAACAAGCTCTGAAAATTAAATATATAAAAATTATTATCAAAATTAAATTGTCGAAATCAATTTAAAAACACTTTCTTCTTATTCCTTGTCGGTTCCTGATTCCAAAAACATATAGATATGATATGTTTGGATTAAAAACACGCTCAGAAAGTTAAAACAAAGAGAGGTACAGAAAAGCGTGCTATCCTTCTTACTCTTAGCGCAACTACTACCCCGCTCTTCTTGTCAATTTCACTGCCTTTGCCATGAGCGGTGGACTGACGATGCTACGAGTATACGGTCTTGCTGAAAAATGGCATTGCGTTCAGTTTCATTCTGTGAGTTCGACAGCTACTTGACTACATGTTGTATTTTCGCCTTACGCGACTTGTTGTTTTTTATCACACAACTGTCACTGACAGACATTGCAAAGGGCAACAGTCTTATGCTAGACCGCCGGGCCCGCGGCTTTAGATAAAATGAAACTGACTATATACATGTATAGATCTCCATTGTCGCGAAAGTTTAACTAGTACTCTACTGTGATTTTTTATTGACAAAACAATACATTCACAAATATATCGACCCAACGGTCTTCTAAGTGCACAGACAAACAATTAATAACGACAACGTATCTGGCTGATTTTTGGTCTTTTTGCCGTTGTTAATTGTTTGTCTGTGCACTTAAAAGACCGTTGGGTCGATATATTTGTGAATGTATTGTTTTGTCAATAACAAACCTTCCAACAACCTACCTTTCTTGTTTTTTGATTCTGAATTTTGGAACGTTGACAGTCTCTTTGTCTTTGGATTTAGTACTGTGATTGTTTCCCCTGGTCCCGACTTGGGTTGCAACACTTTTCCGTCAGTTTTTGTGGAGGCTTCGATCGTTTGCACTAAACTTAGGGAAATCAAACATCAGCAACAATAAGAACCAACAAGTCGCGTAAGGCGAAAATACAACATTTAGTCAAGTAGCTGTCGAACTCACAGAATGAAACTGAACGCAATGCAGTTTTTCAGCAAGACCGTATACTCGTAGCATCGTCAGTCCACCGCTCATGGCAAAGGCAGTGAAATTGACAAGAAGAGCGGGGTAGTAGTTGCGCTAAGAAGGATAGCACGCTTTTCTGTACCTCTCTTTGTTTTAACTTTCTGAGCGTGTTTTTAATCCAAACATATCATATCTATATGTTTTTGGAATCAGGAACCGACAAGGAATAAGATGAAAGTGTTTTTAAATTGATTTGGACAATTTAATGTTGATAATAATTTTTATTTATTTAAATTTCAAAGCTTGTTTTTAATCCGAATATAATATATTTATATGTTTTTGGAATCAGCAAATGATGGAGAATAAGATAAACGTAAATTTGGATCGTTTTATAAATTTTTATTTTTTTTTTACAATTTTCCGATTTTTAATGACCAAAGTCATTAATTAATTTTTAAGCCACCAAGCTGAAATGCAATACCGAAGTCCGGGCTTCGTCGAAAATTACTTGACCAAAATTTCAACCAATTTGGTTGAAAAATGAGGGCGTGACAGTGCCGCCACAACTTTCACGAAAAGCCGGATATGACGTCATCAAAGACATTTATCAAAAAAATGAAAAAAACGTCTGGGGATTTCATACCCAGGAAACTCTCATGTCAAATTTCATAAAGATCGGTCCATTAGTTTAGTCTGAATCGCTCTACACACACACACACACACACAGACAGACACACACACACACACACACACACGCACACACATACACCACGACCCTCGTTTCGATTCCCCCTCTATGTTAAAACATTTAGTCAAAACTTGACTAAATGTAAAAACTGACTCTAAAACAACAACAACAACAAAAACAATAACAATTTCAAGTGACAACACTTAACAACAACAAAAGACAACACAAACTTGACGCGGCGCGCGCGCGCGGCACACCGCACACTAGCACAAACAGACACTATAAACCACACACACGCGCGCGCACACTGGCACACACACACTTCCCACACACACACGCAACTTCAACCGTACGTCCCTTCTAATCCTACACAGCTACCCGAACTCTAATGACGACGGCGCACATGTACAATTTCAATTTCTGGCGCCTGTGTCCATGAACCCGCTATCGACTTTTACACACAAACCGGCAGCGCACGCTGCGTCGCGACTCATTCCGACTCGCTTTGCCCTGACCTATTTCTCCGCCTTTCGACCATACACCATACAACTGACAACACACAGCCTGGCTCGCTCGGCTTTTGTCGACAGATTAGCTACACAGTTGCCGTGTCTCTACTGCGCCCGACGGCCATTGCTATTCATTGGTGAAAAGGTCACTCGAAATATCACTGCCGATGTGTGTGAGTGGAGGAATAGCTGGCTGCTGAATTTGTGTGAAGGTAAGGGGTTGTTTTGGGCAGACACATGCGATGTACTTAGCTATGCTTGACTGATCTGGCAATGTGGGAGACATGTATTGACACAATTCAAGTGGTGCTTATAGCACAAGACTGTTGTGGCTCGATCAGTTGTTACTGTCTTGATTGAAAGACCCGAGAATCGATAGATTATCGGACTCATTTTACAATATTGCAGTAAGATCTTTTCTTGGCTGCGGTTGTGCTGACCCCGAGCCGACAGAGTTGTGCCAAAGATATTCTGCTGGTATGCGTAGCGCAGTAGAAGATCTTTTGTTGTGCCGGTGTAACGATGTGAGACTGGCCCCTCGGTCACCTTACCCCCTCGATATATAGGCCTACTCGAGACTGAAATGTTGTTTCCTGGTCAAATTAAAGAAGTGAAATTATTTAAGGACGAAAATTGGTTGTGAAATTTAATAGATTTCACCCCAAAATTCGATTTCTTCGAAAACGTGTACCGAGTGGTTACGTCCCTTGAATGAGAAGGGGAACATTTTTAGAATGAATCAAATTTCTTAGTATAAATTTAAAAAAATAGGTTGGACAAATTTGACTCCATGAACTGATGTAACTTGTAAGGTACCCAAAGTCGCTCGTCAGTACTATCGAAGGTTTTTTTGTGTGTTCAGTGTGGAGTTTATACTTCTTTCTTCTTGTCGTTCGCTTGAGTTTATACAAGATCAACGAGGCCGAGGGCGAAAGGTGACAGAGGGGCCAATATCACATCGCTACACCGGCTGGAAAAGGCGAAGTAGAGTACGGCAAGCCGTTAGTTCCAACTATTCAAGCCGTTCGTACAATTTACCCGTGGGTGCTGTATTACATTGACAACACACTGATTAGCACCAAAAGTCATAATTACAAAAATACAAGGTCACTGCTAAAACACACACCTTATTCAAATCAAGATAAACCAATATGGCACTAGTACGCTGCCACCAAAGTCAAAATTACACAGAATTACAGTGATCTGCAGGTTATTGATCACGGATAGTTAGCCACCCTTGCTGAGTCAACCATTGACAACCAAATTTCTTAAAACATATAACCACAAAAAAGACTTTTGAAGATATTTCGATTGATATGCAATAGGGATACCAACCATGCAGGGCCAACACGTACGCTCTCATTTTGAGGCAAAGTGTAAATTGATACACAGAAAAGAGCATAATTATTGTCCAGTCTAAGTTTTGATAGACTGCGTCGATATTCCAATCTCTCACCGTACATTCGAAGCACAACTTGTGACACAGATGAGACGGAACGAATATAATCGCGAGAGCTGCTCAGACTCTGAAGCGGTTTACTGCCAACCTGGTGACTGACACAGTCCAACCGCGGGTGACATTCAAAGGTCACCCTGAGAGAGAGAGAGAGAGAGAGAGAGGGAGACCGAGAGAGAGAGTGAGAGAGAGAGAGGGAGCGAGAGAGGGCCGCGAGAGAGGGAGCGAGAGAGAGAGAGGGAGCGAGAGAGGGAGCGAGAGAGAGAGCGAGAGAGGGAGGGAGAGAGAGAGAGTGAGAGAGAGCGAGAGAGAGAGGGAGCGAGCTCGAGAGAGTGAGAAAGACTGAGAGAGGGAGAGAGATGGTGTAGACATACATACATGTATAAACAGCGGCCGCAGAGCAGTACAACACGACAATGTGTAATCGTGGCGCGAGACAACGTTAACCAGAAAACCGACATACGCTCTGCAGGACAATGCAATACAATTCAATATAATAAAATACAGTGAGCCCATGGTGCAATTAGGCTTTCCCAGCAAACTGCAACAGAACAATACAATACAATACAATACAATGCAACACAATGCAATACAATACAATACAATAGGGGAGGGAGGGGTAGGGTGGAACAAAAAAATCCTTTTTTGGAATATCTCATTCAATACTAAAGACAAAAACACAAAATTGGTGTCATTAGAAACTTTATTGAATTTGCCACAAAACAAAGAAAACAAAAAATAAATTTATTTAACCGACTCAGGAGAATTCGCAGTTAAAAACGCAAAAAAATGTGGGGCAGGGTGGAACATGACGGGGCAGGATGGGACATTGCTTGGGGCAGGGTGAAACATGACGGGGCAGGGTGGGACATATGAATTTGTGTGTGAAATTAAGCACCTTGTACCAGCTAAAACAACCCTTTTTGGCTTTCACTAGAAAAAACAAAACATTCTCGCAGCACTCAGCGCAAAAGATTACACATGTTCTGCGCGAACTTAGAATCCGGTTTCATTCTAGAATGGACCGGGTCCAGGTTGGAATTCTAACCCTGCGCAAGTACAGGGGTGCCATTCTAGAATGAAACCCTTGAATAAAGGGGGCCGTAATGTTTGTAGGTAAGACAGAGTTGTCTTCCCTTGAATTATCTCCACCTGCACCTTCCCTTTGATAAAATGGGGCTGATTTGTCTACCCCTGAAAAAAATCCTTTGGCGATCTTGCGATGTCATGTCATGTCAAGCCGGAAAGTTGACACTCCTGAGTACGCAATAAACAAAGGCAGACCATAGCAAGGGGGACTACCAGGGCGGTATTGTTTGCAGGGCAGTTGTTTTTGTGATGAGAGCCGGTTGCGGCCGCTTGCAATGTCAGCGCTGTCTCCCTCTCGGAAATGTCCGGTTTTTTGACAATTTTTTTGACAGACAGACAGACAGACGGTCAGACCGACTAACCGACAGACAGACCAACAGAAGGACAGAGTGAGTTATAGAGCTGTTGTCACAGGTTTTAAAAAAAGTTGACATTATATCTTCACAATTCAGAAGACCAACTTCATGTATATGAATAAAATTAAAAGTTACAAGCGAGATCGGCAAAACACTGTCAGTCCGGAAATTTCCGTTCGTAGCGATCAGTGCTGAGTGTCTCTCAAAATCGTAATCACTTTCAGAACATCACAATCCCAATTCACGATGTCTTTGAGTAAAGTGTAAAAAACCCGAAAAAAACACCCAACCAAACAACAAAAAAAACACACAAAAAAAACAGAAAATCCACATTTGTGGCTTTGGTTGTGTGATAGTCTAACTGAAATGACCATTCCAACTTGGACCCAAATTCCAACCTTGCGCACGGCCGATTCTAGAATGGACCAGCAACAAGGGTTTCATTCTAGAATGGCACCCCTGTACTTGCGCAGGGTTAGAATTCCAACCTGGACCCGGTCCATTCTAGAATGAAACCGGATTCTAAGTTCGCGCAGAACACACACATTAATTACAAAACGTGTACTTGAATGGTTGAAAATAGTAATCGAACCCTGCTAAAGATTGAATAACGTGCACATAAATGGTGAACGTGTGTTCACAATGATGAAAAACATAACTGAACGCAAAGATGACTAGAAAATCGCATCAACATTGCCATGTCATAAAAACAAAATCTACATAGGAAAATAAAAGAATAGCACAACAGGATATCATTTCGTAATTATTTTGAGTATTTCTCAAAACAGATTGCATGACTAGATGAATCTTTCAAGGGAAGTCATATCAGGCTTCACTTGCAAAAGTCACATGTGAACACTGCCAAAGTTCCAATTTCTGCGCATTCTTCGTGGCACCACATCAGGCAACTCCCGCACTGGATCCACACTTCACCGGGGCGAGACGTGCAGAATGGCTCTGTGCAGATGATACATGTGTACGTCTTTCCATCTTTCACGCTGCCCTGCAAACATGCCCCCAAAAGTGGGGAAATCAATCATAGGGTCTTCACAATGTGCTTGGTATTCAAACCTTCCAAAAGACAAAAGACCCCTACCACAGTAGCAATCAAAATCAGAAAGCAGGTTACAGAGTGGCGGTAAAAGGATGAAATCTGAGATTTAAAAGCTCAATAATAAGAATAATCTAAGCACTTCTCATTTCATATGCTTCATTTGCGGCCTGATGTAGAGCGTACATTTCGTGGATCTTCATGGCATTCTGCCATTTAAGGCATTTTGTTCTGCTCTGTAATAGGTGATGCCTGTCAACTTACCGATTCTGTTGTTTCTTCGGCTGCTGGTTCTGTTGTCTCTTCGGCTGCTGGTTCTGTTGTCTCGGTGGCTATTGGTTCTCTTGTCTCGGCAGCTGCGGGTAGTTCTTTCTTGGGAACACGAGGCAGGGTGGCAGGCAGTTCCTGATGCCGTTGATGATGCCCAGCATCGTAACTGTCTCTCCACGCTCATGCGAGACCAGTTGTGCGACCTGCTTGACACCAGCCTCAGCAACCACCTTCTGAGGCCTCTGAGAGGTGGTTAGTGCCGTTTCATCTACATTGTAGATTCTTTCAGGCGTTAGGGTGTGTTCTTGGTACAGCCGCCTCAATTTCTCAAAGAAGGTACCAACATTGTGCTTATTGAATGCAGTTGCTCTTGCAATGCTGGCCGCCTCAGGGGTTCTGATGCTGAGCTGACGATGGCGACTCTTGAATGCTGTCATCCAGTCTTTTCCGGCTTGTTTGTTTTTCTCCCAGTTGTCTGGAACACGATTCCCATTTCGAATGGCTAGGGTGTAAGCTAATGACTTTACAGTCGCAGTGTCTAGAGGAAATCCAATGCGTGATGCGGTCAGTAAGTACTGAACTAACTCAACTTCCTCTTCAATGGTGAAAATCAGCCTTGACTGGGACATCTCACTATATGAGGCCAGCTTCTTTCCTTCGCCATCTTTCCTCACTGCTCGCCATAAAGAGGATTTTTTAATTCCAAATTCTTCAGCGACTTGTCGGAAAGGTCTTTTCTGACAGCCATCACTGCTTTGTGGAGTTGCTGGACATTCTCAGTAGATCTTTCTGTCCGGTCTGTTTTTCTTTTGTATGTTCTCACCATCTGAAAGTGGAAAGAAAATAAAAGGAAACATTTAATTACTTATTTGTTTACTTATTTATCTATTGATTTATTTATGTATTTAAGTTTCACATCCTTTGCAAATAGTGATTTTAGACGAACAAGAACAATACCGAAAAAGACAAAAGAAAAACAATAACCATAAAAGTTTCAATTGAAACAAATATTGATAAAATTAGTGATATGCATGTAATTGTAAAACAAACAATAGATTATTCATTGTTTATAGACTGGGAGAAATGTACGGAGAGGGGCAGGGTGAAACACCCCAGGGGTAGGGTGGGACACCCAAGGGGCAGGTGGAACACTGAAGGGGCAGGGTGGGACTGTTCCACCCTGCCCCGTCCCACCCTGCCCCTCAGTGGATCAGTGCAATTAAATCTAAAAATGTCAAGAAAACACAGAGTATTGACAGTAGCATCCGGCAGCATAATATGCCTGAATAATTTCTCTCTGCAGGTGTCAAGTTTCATTCTTGTCAAGTCAAAACAAAGGATACAAAGCTTGCGCCTATTAGAGAGCTAAAAATTTACTTACGGTTGGAATCTGGATAATATTTTCTGCCTCATCAAAACCAAACACGACTGTCTGCAGGACTTTGGCGGCAGAGACTGGTCTGGGAAATCACAGCTTGGCGGGAAAACAAAAGTCCCGGATAAAGCATCGCATCATCACTAAAATTAGCCTGTTCCACCCTGCCCCATGTCCCACCCTACCCCTCCCTCCCCTACCATTTGGCCATTTTACACACAAAAAAACTTCCCCGTGAAAGGGATTACACAACAACAGAATACTAAGTAGAATTTGTTGCTTAATTGGTTTTGCAGAACGACATAGCTAGGTGTACCGTACAAAATTGATGTAGCAACAAAAATCGTTGCCAATGCCATGCCGCACTGAAGTCACGTTAGACTGTTGAATTTTGGTATGTGTTCAAGTTGGAGGATTTTTGTTGTTGTTGGTGTTGGTTTTGGTGTTGGTGGTGGTGGTGGTGGTGGTGGGTTTTTTTGGTCCTTTTTATCGATGTAAAGGCTATATAGCGTTGTAACTATTTTCAGTGACCTGCATTGTATACTAGTGCAATTCGAAGGACGTTTAGCCACGGCAGGCAAGAGATCATGAATTGAAAACAACAAATACTGAAAGCAAACAATACATTGAATACACACCGGCCAATGGACTTCTGAAAGTCCGTCGGCGTTTTGCTTAACTTACTTTATTTTTTAATGTATCCATCACAGTCACTGAGAGTGCTGGAAAAAAGCCGTCTGTGGTATTGACACTGTAAGTGTAACAGCGTTTTCCTTGTCAGTTTGGGATTTATCTATATGTTTATTTGCTCATTTATTTATTTATCGATATATTCGTTTATCTATTTTGCAGGCGACCCTATCTCATGGTAAGTGCATTGTTTTGCAGTGTCAGTCTCTCCCCCTTGTCAGTTGAAAGTTCGAGCCCCGATTGGAATAGGAAGAGTAACACTATTTTAAAAATTGAGAAAAAAAAGGAACAGACTTCGTCTAGCCGCCTTTCCTACCTGGTGTACAAAGTATGCATCACTGAGATCGTGGCGCAGGTAAAAGATCTCATGTCTTGGCTTCTCGAAGGAAGATAAATGAAAGGGGTATCTCCACGTTGGTAAAACTAAAAGAGCACTAGTCTTGTTCAATACTCGACATGTAAATTAAATAATAATGATGATAATAATGTAAACAAGGAAAACCCCCATCTATATCCTTATGTAAAGGTCAGTCAGTCAATCTCTCTAATCCACCCCCCCCCCCTTTTAACGTAGAGGGGGGAATCGAGACGCGGGTCGTGGTGTATGTGTGTGTGTGTGTGTGTGTGTGTCTCTGTGTGTCTCTGTGTGTGTGTGTGTGTGTGTGTGTGTGTGTGTGTGTGTGTGTGTGTAGAGCGATTCAGAGTAAACTACTGGACCGATCTTTATGACATTTTACATGAGAGTTCCTGGGTATGATATCCCCAGAATTTTTGTTTTGTTTTGATAAATGTCTTTGATGACGTCATATCCGGCTTTTTGTAAAATTGATTGAAAGTTTGGCCAAGCAATCTTCGACGAAGGCCGGAGTTTGGTATTGCATTTCAGCTTGGAGGCTTAAAAATTAATTAATGACTTTGGTCATTAAAAATCTGAAAATTGTAATTAAACAATTTATTTTTCAAAAGGATCCAAAATTACGTTCATCTTATTCTTCATCATTTTCTGATTCCAAAACCATATAAATATGTTATATTCGGATTTAAAACAAGCTCTGAAAATTAAAAATATAAGAATTATGATTAAAATAAAATGTCCGAAATCGATTTAAAATCAATTTCATCTTATTCCTTGTCGGTTTTTCATTCCAAAAACATATAGATATGATATGTTTGAATTAAAAACACGCTCAGAAAGTTAAAACAAAGATAGGTACAGAAAAGCGTGCTATCCCGCTCAGCGCGACCATTACCGCACTACTCTGGCTTGTCGATTTCACTGCCTTTGCCACGAGCGGTGGACTGACGAAACTACGATTATATCCTACATACGTGAGAGAGACACCCGTGAGATAATAATCGTTCAAATCACACGTGTGTATATCATGTAAATGAGGTCATGTCAAGCAAGTCTGGCAGGGACCTGTTTTTCCACTGCTTATGATGCCAAAGTCACCGAGACAAACGTCATTATAGAAACAAATATTGCGCTCGGTGTGCGGTCTTGGTGAAAAAATGCAGTGCGTTCAGTTTTATTCTGTGAGTTCGACAGCTTCACAAAATGTAGTAATTTCGCCTTACGCGACTTGTTTCTCTCTCTCGTTCCCTCTCTCTCTCTCTCCCTCTCTCCCTCCTCCTACCCTCTCTCTCAGTCTTGCTACCTCTCCCATCTCTATCTCTCCCTCCCCCTCTCTCTCTCCTCCCCCCTCCCCTCCCCCTCTCTCCCCCCTCAGTATCTCTCTCTCTCTCGCTCTCTCTCTTCCTCCCCCTATATCTCTCCCTCATCTCCCTCTCTCCCTCTCCCTATATCTCTCCCTCATCCCCCTCTCTCTCTCTCTCTCTCTCTCTCCCTTCCCCCATATCTCTTCCCCATCTCACCCCCCTTCTCTCTCTCTCTTTCTCTCTCTCTCTCTCTCTCTCCCTCTCTGTGTGTGTGTCTCTCTCTCTGTCTCTCTCTCTCTCTCTCTCTCTGTCTCTGTCTCTCTCCCTCTCCCCATATCTCTTCCCCATCTCACCCCCCTTCTCTCTCTCTGTCTCTGTCTCTCTCCCTCTCCCTATATCTCTCCCTCATCTCCCTCTCTCTCTCTCTCTCTCTCCCCCTCCCCCCATATCTCTTCCCCATCTCACCCCCCTTCTCTCTCTCTCTCTCTCTGTCTCTCTCTCTTTCTGTCTCTCTCTCTCTCTTTCTGTCTGTCTCTCTCTCTTTCTGTCTGTCTCTCTCTCTCTCTCTCCCTCCCTCCCCCTCTCTCTCTCTCTCTCTCTTCATCGATCTGTCTATTCTATTTATTTTCAGGCCTACAAGATGAACTACAGAGACAGTATGCAGTTCATTGACCTGTACCGCCAGCACCGTTCACTGTGGGACAAATCAGACGAAGAGTATCTCAACAAAGTGGAGAGAACACGACAGAGAGAGTCCATCGGTCTCGTCATGGGCATGACAGGTGAGTGCATGACGTCACAGTCTATGTCATAAGTATGACGTATAATTGAACTTGACGTTTTGGGAGTAGCGTCAGCGCAGGGTATTAGTGGACAAGTAACACAATGGAGTAGAGAGAACTATACCGAGAGAGAGAGAGAGAGAGAGAGAGAGAGAGAGAGAGAGAGAGAGAGAGAGAGAGAGAGAGAGAGAGAGAGAGAGAGAGAGAGAGAGAGAGAGAGAAGGGGCTTATTAGTCTGACCGGAGACCGTGAGTGATGTCACAACCTACGTCACAGCTATGCCGTATGAGTAAAGGTTGACGTCATGCGTTTTGGGTAAGAGTCAGCGCGGGGTATTATTGGACAAGTGGAGAGAACTAGAGAGAGTCCATTGGTCTCATAATGGGGATGACAGGTCTGCGATTGTCACAGCCTTTACGTCACAGGTATGACGTATGGGTGAAGGTGGACATCATGTGTCGGGCAGCACAGGCCATTGACATTGTGGGGAAATATAGATATTGAACAACTGGACAAAAAATAAATAATCGGACAATGGGAGCCACTGTAATTGGCCAAATAATGAATATGATAGGTAAGTTACGCCTTACGTCATATGTATGTGACACGAGTAAGAGTTGACGTCATTCGCTTGATGTGTAGCAACAGCAGAGATTATTGTGATCGGTGTCAGAATAAAACATTCAAAGTAGGGAGTACCAGAAATCGTCAGTTCATTGGACCGTGCGTTAATTGCGTGATCTGCAAAGAAACGAGATAGTTGTGACCCGGCTACCGAAAACACTAGTTACACGCCGTGGATGGTGGCACGCCTAGTTTTTTCCACCGCAGGAACAACACCCAATTCGTTCCCCCGCACGCGGAAGCAAAATTGTTATCTCGCAAAGGAATTGCCCTGTGAAGGTACGTTGTGGCAAATCACATTATTAAGTATAGATATTCTGAAGCAGAATTGCCTAGGCTATATGTATAATATGTAACTTATGTCTTGTTGTGTACTCGTGAACAGTGGCGTTCGATTTTCTGCCGAAGTCCGTGAAAATTATACAGAGAGGTCTCAATTTCGTACAAATTAACCTAGAACTACCATTTAAAGCACTATTTTAATACTCACAGTTTAATCTTCGATACCTTGCAGCCTTGTATGCGCGTTTTTGGGCACCAGCATCGTGGATAAGCTGCTCTAATCTAGCGTTATTTTGCGGTACTCGATTCTCAGTGGGTAAGGTCCCCCGCAGACACCAGATAAGCTGCGGGGGATCTTACCCCGTCAAATTTCACTGTTGATCTTTGAACCGATCGTGAGTCTAAACTAAGGTAAGCTTAAACTTAAAAATGAAGAGCAGTATCCACAAGTAGTTTGACTTTGACCAGCAAAAAGATTTAAGCCCTTCTGTTGACCGTGCTTTGTGTTATTTCAACATTTTTAACGTGGGAGACAGTATTTCTGACTTGTCTTGATGACATTTCTTCTCTTATGTAGTACACGAGAGTGTAAATGGTAAGACAACTAGCTGATCCAATGCAAAATAAAGTACCGAACAGTATGATATAAACTTCAATACTAGAAAGTCTGTTTATCTACTATTTTAAGGCATTAATTTGGAGTCACCTACCATGTTGTTCGTCTTGCGGGGGAACGAATTGGGTGTTGTTCCTGCGGTGGAAAAAACTAGGCGTGCCACCATCCACGGCGTGAGTTACGTTTGTGTGTTTTACTTTTGTTTGACCCAAACGTCTCAGTCTGGTGTGTTTGTCTGTTCGTTCAGAGGTGGACGTGAGCAAGAAGATCTGCAACCTGAGGACCTACTATCTCCGTGAACTGCTGAAGAGAGACAAGGTGTTGCTGACAGGCCGGGAGACGCTGGAAACATACATGCCCAAGTGGCCCTACTTCTTCGCGCTCGATTCCTTCCTCCACGATGTCGTCAGGAAGCGAGAGATTGGTTTTAACACGGTGTGTTGCTGTCTGTCTGTCTGTCTGTCTGTCTGTCTGTCTGTCTGTCTGTCTGTCTGTCTGTCTGTCTGTGAATACCTACATGCCCAAGTGGCCCTATTTCTTCGCTCTCGATTCCTTCTGACATGAGGGGCGGGGATATAGCTCAGTTGGTAGCGCGCTGGATTTGTATTCAGTTGGCCGCTGTCAGCGCGAGTTCGATCCCAGGTTCGGCGGAAATTTATTTCACAGAGTCAACTTTGTGTGCAGACTCTCTTCGGTGTCCGAACCACCCCCCGTGTATAATACATTGGGTGTGCACGTTAAAGATCCCACGATTGACAAACTGTCTTTCCTGGCAAAATTGCTTAGGCACAGTTAATAATTGTCTACCATACCCGTGTGACTTGGAATAAGGCCGTGAAAGGTAAATATGCGCCGACATGGCTGCAATCTACTGGCCGTATAAAATTTCATCTCACACGGCATCACTGCAGAGCGCCTAGAACTGTACCCACGGAATATGCGCGATATAAGCCTCATTGATTGATTGATTGACATGATGTAGTCAGGAAATGGCCTAGGAGAATGATTTTAACACGGTGTATGTCTGTCTGTCTGTCTGTCTGTCTGTCTGTCTGTCTTCTGTCTGTCTTCTGTCTGTCTGTTTGTCTCTCTCTCTCTCTCTCTCTCTCTCTCTCTCTCTCTCTCTCTCTCTCTCTCTCTCTCTCTCTCTCCTTCCTTCCTTTTAACAAATCGGGCGAAGTAGGTACTAACGTGGGGTGGTTGGGTGGCGGATGGGTGGGTGTATTCGTCAGCATTATTCCAAAACTACTTCCAACTCTGCTCTGTGATGCAGTCAGGAGGCCCCTTCCCCGAGATGCACTTCGTCTACGCGGACGAGCAGTTCTCGGACACCGAGGGCGACCCTCACGACGACCTCAGCCAGGACCTATCCATGGACAGCGGTTCCGGAGGCATGGGCAAGGAGGACGTCAACAACATCGTCAACAACATCGTCAACAACAACCATGGAGGCATGTTCCTTCAACAAAGTTTACCCATTTTGTGTGGGGGGTGGTGGGTGGGTGTGTGTGTTGGGGTTGGATGGGTCTGTGTGTGTGTATGTGGGGTGGGGGGTGGGTGGGAGGGTGTTTGTGAGTGTGTGTGTGTGATGTAGATTGTGCGATCTGAAACAAATCTTGGTTACCGTAACAAAAGTGTGTGTGTGTGTGTGTGTGTGTGTGTGTGTGTGTGTGTGTGTGTGTGTGTGTGTGTGTGTGTGTGTGTGTGTGTGTGTGAAAGAGAGAGAGAGAGAGAGAGTTTGTGTGTGTGTGTGTGTGTAAGTCTGTGGGGGGGGGGGGTGAGCCTGTCTGGAGTAATTAGAATGTCACAGTTTTTACTTCGCATGTTTAAAAAAAATGTTTTTGGTTGTTTTCATATAAGTTGTTTGGCTGTTTAAATCAGACGAACACCACTTTTTCATTCATCGTATGGACACATTCTGATAATCGTCGGTCCACGGCTATTGCCAGTTTCTCTCTGACAGCATGCTAAATTATTGCGCGAATCTATCAAAACAAGAATACAGAGTTATCTCCCATATGTTTTTCGCGAGCACTGATCTAAATTTGAGATCAGTGTTCGCGAGACGAAAATGATTGCAGATTGGCCGACTTCGACAGTGGTCTCCGTTCTGTTCTTCACAGTTATGATAAAGACATCGTTCTAAGGTCAAAACAAGTCGAAATGTTGAGACTGTTGTCGGAAGGAGACCGTGATATATGGTTGCATCACTCTCAACTGGTTACAGAAAAAAATTGTCTGCTCCGGCGCGCGTCGAAGCCAAAGTTGATTATCACTTGACACTTTAGAGTTGTTTGCACAGTAAATACATCCGCGAAAGATAGCTCGCTTGAAACTGTCTCACATATCAATTCCTTTGTAATTTAAAAATTACACAACACCATGAAAAATCATTATCAACGATCGCGAATCTGCTTATATCCATAACACATTACGAAAAGATTTAAATATGTAAAAACAAATCGATTTCTTACCAACAGAAAGAAAACCAAGGCATCCTGTCAGGGATAGATTGAGACCCGAAGGGAAGTAACTCATTTTTGACCTGAGTTCAGGATGCGTATGGACAATGAATTATCTTATGTCTTCTGCAGGCACAGACAACATCGTCAACAACTCAGGAGAAGGGGACAGCGACCACCATCCAGCCAAAAGACCGAAGACAGAACCTGTGGACAACGGTGAAGAGCTGCCTCCGGGCTATTGCACAGGACAGCAGGACTCGAACCCACAAGGAGAAGGCTCTGGGATGGCAGCAGCTCATAGAGAGGGCGGTGGTGGTGGAGGATCGTCCCTCCCCGAGCAGCAAGGGGTTTCGAGGTCTTCTCCGTCTGGAGTCTACCCGGTCTCTCTGACCTCAGCCTCCTCTAGCCCGCTGCCCGGGAGGTTCGGGCTTGTTAGGGTGCACGATCAATATATGTATGGACCTCAGAACATCGCTGCTAGCTTGGGGATGGGCGGATCTGGAGTTAGACCCGCTGGCTCGGGATCTCTGCTGAGAGCAAGTTTGGGCGCGAGAGAAAGTGTAGGGGGAGGAGGAGGGTCCACTTCTGTAGGAGGAGGGGGATTAGGAGACAGCAGCGGACAAAGCATGTCAGGTGGCGGAGGACAAGGAACCACAATGCGCAACACGCCTTCGACTTCTAGCAGCAGCGGTGGTGGTGGTGCAGTGAGTGGGACAGTCAGTGGTAGTAGCTATGGCAACAGCGCGTCACTTCCGCTCGGGATGAGAATGGTCGAAGAGGACGATGATTGGCTGTTCGGGAGATACATTGTCAGCGAGTTGAAAAAAGTGGAGAATTTCAGGGACAAACAGCTGGCAAAAATGAAAATTCAGCAGATTGTGACGTACGCTCAGCTGGGGATGGGAGACAGCGGTTCCGCACCTCCCACTACAACACTTTGACTTAGCGGACAATCTGGATGAGTTTTCTGTCTGAACTGTGTCGGGTCTGAGTCTGGTCAGAGTGTGGTTGGGAACACAGAGAGAGAGAGAGAGAGAGTCAGAGAGGGGGGGGGGGGGGAAGAGAGAGGGGAGAGAGAGAGAGAGAATGTAAGACTGAGAGAGATAGAGAGTGACACGTCAGAGAAGGGGAGAAAGCTTGTGTGCGCATGTCACCTGATGTGTGTGTGTGTGTGTGTGTGTGTGTGTGTGTGTGTGTGTGTGTGTGTGTGTCTCTGTCTCTCTGTGTCCGAGTAAGTGGCCGTGTTTTTGTGTGTGTGTGAGTGTGTTTGTGTGCGAACGTGTGTATTGGTGTGTGTTTGTGTGTCACGGTGTGTCTGCCTGTCTGCTTGTCTGTCTGTCTGTCTGTCTGTCTGTCTGTCTGTGTAAATGGGCGTGGCCGTGTGTGTGCGAGTGTGTGTGTGTGTGCGAGTGTGTGTGTGTGTGTGTGTGTGTTTATTTTGATTAGTAAAACTGCCTTGCAAGAATGTGTTGTTTCCTTAAGACTTTGTAAACGACCCGTAAGTAATGTACCCGCAAGTAATGTACCGTCCAATTCATTTGAAATGATGGCCAAGTTTGGGCACGCACATATAGGCATGCACGTAGGCACGCACACACGCACACCCACACCAACAACCACAAACACAAACACACTCGCACACACACGGCCACGCCCATTTACACAGACAGACAGACAGAGAGACAAGCAGACAGACAAACAAATACACATACACACACATACACACACACAAACACCAATACACACAAACACACCCGCACACACACAAAAACATGCCCACTTACATGGACACAGACAGAGAGACAGACTGACAGAAAGACACACACACATACACACACACACACACACACACACACACACACACACACACATATGCCGCGCACACGCGTGCATACATCACCTCATTGTCCTACAGAAAGAGAGAAAAGGAAACAGGCAGACAGAATGAAAGAACAAACTCCAAATCTCTCCTCAAACTAAAAGTTCAAGTCACTGTGCTCACAACCACACCCACACAATGACAGCAGCAGTTTCATCAACACTGGGTACATTCTGATAATCATCGGTCCACGGCTATTGCCAGTTTCTCCCTGACAGCATGCTGAATTATTGCGCGAATCTATCAAAACATGAATACAGAGTTATCTCCCATATGTTTTTCGCGATTATGATCTAAATTTGAGATCAGTGTTCGCGAGACGAAAATGATTGCAGATTGGCCGACTTCGACAGTGATCTCCGTTTTGTTCTTCACAGTTATGATAAAGACATCGTTCTAAGGTCAAAACAAGTCGAAATGTTGAGACTGCTGTCGGAAGGAGACCGTGATATGGTTGCATCACTCTCAACCGGGTACAGAAAAAATCGTCTGCTCCTGCGTGCGCAGAAGCCAAAGTTGATTATCACGTGACACTTTAGAGTTGTTTGCACAGTAAATACATCCGCGAAAGATAGCTCGCTTGAAACTGTCTTACATATCAATTCCTTTGTAATTTAAAAATTACACAACACCATGAAAAATCATTATCGACGATCGCGAATCTGCTTATATCCATAACACATTACGAAAAGCTCTAAATATGTAAAAGGTCGATTTCCTCTCGAGAGAAGGAAAACCAAGGCATCCTGTCAGGGATAGAATGAGACCCGAAGGGAAGTAACTCATTTTTGACCTGAGTTCAGGATGCACTGGGTAATGTTGAGGGCCCCAAAGGGGGGGTATCATCACGATCACGGGAAGGGAAATTTTAGCTTTCACGATCACAGTTACCTTGATTTTTGTTTTCACGATCACGAATCGAACACCAGTGGCAAATCACGGTCACGGTAAAAGTTGCATGTACAGAAAGCACGTGTCAAAGTAAACACAACCACACAGTCATTCGCTCCTCTGGATCTATTGTTTATTCAACACAAAGTGACAACCGTTGCACTTTTTTATTATATTTTTTTTAATTCTCTTTCATTCACACATAGAAATACATATCATGATTTGTAATCAGTAACAAGAATGTTGTTTTCATTGTTTTTTCTCTCGCTTTCTCTCTCTCATACAGACACTCACAGGAATATACACTCCAGGGGCGGAGCAGTTAAGCCAGAGGGGGGGGGGGGGGGGTTACAAGCTGGGGTCCAGGGGTAGACCTTGTGGGGTACATGGGCAAGGCCCCTTTGGGGGGTCTCCCAGAAGCTGAAGAGTTTTAGCTATTTTATGAACAATTTATGGCTTATCCTTGATTTTAAACTTGATCAACTGGTGTCAGCAGCCATTCATTATTTATTTTAAAGTTAGTATTAATTTTTTTTTGACAGCCGGTGGGGGGTGTTCCAGAACCCCTGTAACCCCCCCCCCCCCAAATCCACCCCTGCACTCATACACATTCAACTCCCACACCCTCACTCACACACATGAATATATATACTTGCACAATTTCACATTTCCAGAGCTAAATCTTTTAAACCCATTTTCTCACAAACTATTGGGTGGATTGAAATTAAAGTACATGTATGTGTGATGGTAGAGTCTATAATCCTGACTAAAGGTCAGTCTAGGAATCATGAAGGTGGGTGAAGGAATATACACTCATACACATTCAACTCCCACACCCTCACTCACACACATGAATATATACTTGCACAATTTCACATTTCCAGAGCTAAATCTTTTAAACCCATTTTCTCAAAAACTATTGGGTGGATTGAAATTAAAGTACATGTATGTGTGATGGTAGAGTCTATATTAACAAAATCCCCAACGAACATGACTTTGATCGACTTTGACATGAGGATCAAGTGACCCAAACTGGCACGTCTCCCCGCCATAGTTCCTGAATTTAACCCATTGTTGATAAGTTTACAGGGGCTAAAATAAATCCAAGCTTAATGCAAAGAAGCGACAATTAGAATCTATGCCAAGCGTGTCCACGTTGCTGGGATGAAAAACACATTTCTAGTTTCGGTTTTGGCTACACTCAAACTCGATCAGACTCGAGCCAGTCGAGGTCACACTGAGCAGTGACAGCCGGACGTGGCAATGTTGACAATGTCAATGATCTCAATCAAACTCAAAGATCTTGAACAAATTTCAAGATCTTTGCCTACATTCAGAACAGTCATAGAGCAACATAGACAGGGCCGGACTAAGGAAGGGGGGGGGGTTTACAGGGGTTGCGCAACCCCCACCCCCCCCCCCCTGGCTTAAGCATGTACCTCCCGAACGCTTTTTTCTTCTTTTTTTGTGGGGGAGGGAGGGGGGGTTGCATCTGGATCATCATGAAATCCGAGGAGAAATCGCACCTCTCACCCCCTTTCGAAAGATATTTTTCTTGAACGATTTTTGTGATGAAAAGTATGAGTCCTTACAATCTCAATTCTTTTTCATTGCCTATACAGATTGCCGTCGAATTTACCTTTTTCGTTCAAGGAGAGGCTTCCTTTCCCTCCAGAAACATCAAAAAACGTTCAGTTTCAAGGGGGCTTTGCCACCTTGCAACCCCCACCAAGGGGGCTTCGCGGCCCCCTGGACCCCCATCTGTAACCCCCCCCCCCCCCTCTAGTACTTACCTAGTCCGGCCCTGAATAGATCAACATACCTTGACATTTCGTCTTCGGAAAGACGGACCTGTAGCCGGACCTTTCCATCAAGGAAGGCATTCTCGCCGCATGCTTTGGTCTGGCTTGAATCCACAAAATATAACAGAAGTTCAATGACAGTACCGCTGCACGCCATTTTTGATCTTCGAATTCGAATTTGACTGAATGCACTCAAAACTTTAGCACGAAGCCCTTCCATTGGATGAAGTTTGGCAGACTTTTGCAATTCGCCTTCTGATTGGATCTCTTTTTTTGTGTGATTGGTTCTCTTAAAGGGAAGCTATCGCTGTCAAAATCATATTTCTGAATGTGTTGTTGCTTCCCTTCAATCGGGATTGGCTCCTTGACGAATAGGGGATCATAGCGTGATACAGCTGTGAAAAATGTACGTTGAAAATAAAATGCTTTACAATAATGCCCATCACGATCACGAAAACAAATGACGATCACGATCACGAGACTTGATTTTTTTTGTCATCACGGATCACGAGCAAAGTCCCATCACGATCACAGAAATGGAAATTTCGGCAATCACGGTCACAGAAAGGTCAAAAAACGCCAATCACGATCACGATTTTAAACCCTTTGGGGCCCTCAATGTTGCGGACTTCAGCGCACTGTCCACTATTCTTTAAAGCACGAAATGCATGATGTTCGAAAGCAGTTTTGCCCTAACTCTCAGTTTTGAAAACATTCCTCTGCGTGACTTATCTCAATGCGGATAGGTGAGGCCGGGGTAGGTGACGCAGTATGTAAACCTCCCTATTAACTGATACTCACGCACACGCGCGCGCGATCACACACACACGACACACACACACACACACACATACAACACACGCACACACACACACACACACACACACACGCACACACACACACACACACACACACACACACACACACACACACACACACACACACACACACACACACACACACACACACACACACACACACACACACACACACACACACGGGGGATTTTCGCCTATCAGTTGCGGACATTGTGTATTATTGTTGTACTTCCGTCAAAATGCGGTAATGTGAGGACCTGTTTTGACTTTTTTGTTTGAAGAGATAGAAAGTTGAAAATAACTGGGATGTTTAGGGAATTCGATACAAAGGTGTCCAAAACACTTTTACTTCGATATTTCACTAAATATAGTGTTCGGAACGATTTGAAAAAAAACCCAGCAATATGCGGACAAGTCACTACTTCGAAGCAATTTGCGGACCTCAAAACTACAGGGCTAGCCCTTAATTTTAGTGGTCCGCAAATTGCTGCATTTGTTGTGTATAAGGGTAAATCCTGGACTTACATCTGCTAATCTACAAAGCTGGTAAGAGAAAATGAGCGGTCGGTGAAGCAAATACCGTTGACACAGGAGCAGTTTTTAAGGCATTAAAATCATAAACCAGTGCTGTCTTTCCAGGACTTTTTTTTCATGAAGTTGTTGCTCTACATACATTTAGCTTGGGGGGTCTGAATTATGTAAATCACCCACATCAATGATCAGTGTTTGCAAGCTCCTCGGGAACGAGAGAATACAAGAAGGGTTTGAGAAGGAGTGTGTGAGTAAGAGAGACACAGAATTTAAAAAAAAACATAGGGAGACTAATGGGGGAAAGAGATGGAGAGAGAGAGACAATTCTTGACAATGACAATGACAATTCTTTATTTTACGAGGGTAACAGAATAAGTATAGGAATACTTGTTTTGCATCTGGCGCTCGCCCTAGAGAGGGACTAAATCTACTATAATAACTACTACTACATAAATACATACTGATAAGTGAAATAAACTTGGCCAAAAACTTATTGCAACAATTTTTGCACGCTAAGAAAAGCATTAAAACGCACTTCATTTTAGTTGAACTTTATATGCCCGAAAAGGTAATTATGCCAGCTGTTCATATTATTTGTCCGATTGATAGTATTTTGTATAAGTATCCCGTGACAGCCAGTCAAACAAGGTCATCCCTAAAATCGACCTGACAATAACCATAGCCCCGTATTTTTAAATCTGCACACCATCTGAATGTGCACAAACCAAACACATCTGACAATCATTGGAAAGGCCATTCAATTTCCTGTTCAGAACATTTTGTTTTATGCACCTGACTTCTTTAGTCTTTATGAAGCCTTTTGTCAAAGGCGGTAGGTGTCAACCGTTTCAGAGGCCAAAAAAGGCACGTTTTGCGGCCATTTTTGAGAGGGTCCTCCACCCAAAGAGTGGGTCATTCCATAAAGCTGTGTATCAAAAGTGTGACATGCATCGTGAAAATTGAAAGTGTCTGAATAGGTTGTTTTTATTGTTTGTGTGAAAGATATGGACATATTCCACGGTGCCATGCTAAACAAAAGAAAGGAGCAAGCTTACTCGTCTCGTCTCATGTAACTCCACATCCAGATCGCGATGAACTCAGCCGAGGACCTTACTCGGCAGAAATGCAATTATGTATGTGTTTTGAAAACTGAAACATTTACGCAGAACATAAATTGGGTCTCTCTCTCTTAATGTTTCTATTTGTCTACCTCTATCTGTCTGTCTGTCTGCCTCTGTCCCAGTCCGGTATCGCCATAATGGCTAAAGGGACGTTAAACAACAATAACTACCCAACAATAACTTTGTCTCTCTCGATCTCTCCCCTCCCCTCCCCCTCTTTCCCTCACCCCCTCTTTCCCTCAATCCCCCCCTTCCTTCTGTTTCACTGTCTGTCTCAATGTCTTGCTGACTGACTGACTCTGTCTGTCTGTCTGTCTGTCTGTCTGTCTATCTCTGTCTCTCGCAACCTCTCTGTTTATAAAAGAGATAATCCAAGGTATGTGTGCATGTATGTATGTGTGTGTGTGTGTGTGTGTGCCTGTGTGTCTGTGTGTGTGTGTGTGTGTGTGTGTGCGTGTGTGTTGAATAACAACAGGGGTAGGACAGGTAAGTTGGTGCTCAGAGAAAAGAATTCTACACAACACTTGCTGTCATAAAAGGCAGGCCATGATGACAGGTACAATCCTACTCGGACCCTTGTGTCGTTCCGCTCTGCTGCACATTGGGGACACGTTGTACCCGCCGTGTGCTAAAACAGGAGCAGAATGCAGCTATGTACCCGTCTTATTCATTACACCATATTATGGTGTGTTTTTCCACGCTGCAAGCTTTACGTAAAGTTGTCACTGCATAATTACATTACCCCTTTCCAGGGGCCAATGGCCTGCAAAGGAATAATCCACTGCCATCCCTCTCTCTCTCTCTCTCTCTCTCTCTCTCTCTCTCTCTCTCTCTCTCTCTCTCTCTCACTGATAATGTAATATTATTTCATCATTGCTTGATATTCATAATGCATTTTGAAATGTCTTTTTAATTGTTTGACATGTTAATTATGTAAATTGTATTGTGATTAACTCAACTTCTATTTCTTGTTATTAATCGAGTTACCCTCTATGGGCGAGGGCCGGATGAAAAAAAACATGTATTCATTGCTTATTCTGTTACCCTCGATAAATAAAGTTCAATTCAATTCAATTCAATTCTCTCTCTCTCTCTCTCTCTCTCTCTCTCTCTCTCTCTCTCTCTCTCTCTCTCTCTCTCTCTCTCTCTCTCTCTCTTTCTCTCTCTCTCTCTCTCTTTCTCTCCCTCTCTCGGGGTTACCACGCGAGAAAAGCAACATTTATAGTACTGAGACTCTGCTTCAGTTCCAAGGAGTGAGTAGTGTATTCGCTCTTTTTTACTGCTGTGAAGTTATACAGTGGTGTAAACAGTGACGACTCTTTGATGTGCAGTCTATGTACAGATATATACGTGTGTGAACATAATTATGGAGCTTCCTTCGGTTGTGTGTCAGTAACGAGCCGTGAAGCAAAACTGTTTTGATGTGACTAGATATATACAGACTTTCCTCAAATCGAAAACTGACTGACTTGAAGTGATTCACGATACGGACTCTCCTCTTGAGACTAAAAGAGTATGAGTGAACGGGCGTAAAGCTCTATAGCTTTGAGTGACAAGGCATATCTTCTGCGCCTTCTTGCAACAAGGCCTTATTTTTTGACAGTAGATATTGCTGAATACGCTTATCTTTTTTAACAGTAGATATTGCTGACTACGCTGATCTTGATTTGCAAAGAACACTCTGCAGGTTCAACGTTGTTTTGGTAACAGACTTTTGTAGGCAATAAGTATGCCCAAGGAAAGTGCGTTATCTGATCTCCGCCTTGCTCACTTGAATGTGTATCACTTGCGTAACAAAACCGCGGACATATGTGTACTGTTGAATCAGGGCAAACAACCGTTACATATATTAGGCATAAGCGAGACGAGACTTGATTCGAATGTTTCTGATGACTTTCTGAATGTACCCCATTACTCTATATTCAGGCGTGACAGTGTGAGACCGCAGCAAACTGGCCTCGCCGCCTATGTACACGAATCGTTAGTTAATTACACTCACCGTAGACCTGATTTGGAAGCTGAGAATGTTGATCGAGTGCCTGTGGCTTGAAATCAAAATTAATAAGTCTACCCCTCTGCTCGTGGGTTTCCTGTATAGAAACCCTGCTGCATTATCAACCTCATGGACAGTATCAAGAGCCAAAATAAGCCTATATTAATATTAGGCGACTTCAATATCGATTTGCATAAACCACAGACAGCTTGGTGCACAACTTTGTCCCTCTTTGGCCTTCAACAACTAGTTGAAACGTCAACAAGAATAACTGCATCAACAGCGACATTAATTGACCATATATACACGGATAACAAAACAATGGTTTCGAATGTTAATGTGGTTAATTCTGGCATTAGTGATCATTACGTGACTTGCTGCTCATGGAACTATATAATCCCAAAATGTCATAAAAAAAAGGACACACAACCATCGAATATCGGAGCTTTAAAAAATTTCACGAGTCTAAGTTTTTCATAGACTTATCTTCAGCTCCGTTCCATGATGTGTTTAATTGTACTGAGGCTGAGGAGGCGCTTAATTGTTTCTCACGTATACTCTACCCGATTGTTGACAAGCATGCCCCTCTGAGGCAACACCGAGTAAAATCCCCTACATTACCACCATGGCTTACTCCTGAGATTGTAGAAGCTATGGCACTACGTGATTTTTTTTAAGGAAAATCAAAGGAAATCAGAATTTAAAGCACAACGCAATAGAGTTACCGAGTTAGTACGCCAGGCAAAAAGTAATCATTTTCATAAATTGGTTGAAGACAAAAAAGATGTTGCCACGCTTTGGCAAGCCATAAATGAAGTGTTAGGTAAATCCCAGAGAAGAAATAGCAGATTAAATAGCGCCATTTCTCCTGACAAATTCAATGAGCACTTTCTGTGTTTGGCTGATGGATTGAAACAATCTAAAAATGTAAATGAAGAAGTCGAGGGTGGGGACACCCTGTTGTTTAGACTAAAAGAATTTTGTAGTCATAAATTGAAATCACAAGATTCATTCTCTATCCCAACTATTGCCGTACATGAAGTTGGAAAATTTATAGAAAACCTTCAGAATAATAAATCCATGGGGCCTGACAAAATCCCCCCGTCGTTGCTTAAATTAGCCCTACCGTACATAGTGGAATCCCTAACGTATGTGTATAATCTTTGCATTGAACAAAATATTTTTCCTGATGCATTTAAAACGGCAAAGGTCGTTCCACTTCCTAAAAATAAAGATGTGTCTGACCCTAATAACTTCAGGCCAATTTCATTGCTTCCTATTTTATCAAAGCCTTTAGAGAAGCACATCCAGAAGAATCTTCTGAACTACATGGAAAGGTACAAATTATTTCACAACTTTCAATCTGGGTTTCGTCCGAAACATTCCTGTAGTACAGCTCTTTCATCACTATGTGATAACTGGCTATCGGCAATTAATCGTTCGGACATATCAGGGGCTGTATTTCTTGATTTTAAGAAAGCTTTTGATCTTGTAGATCACACATTACTTTTACATAAACTCGCATTGTACGTGAACAATCCCGCAACGTGTTCATTCTTTAAATCATATCTTGTCAACAGAACACAGTATGTTTCTATAAACGGTAAAACATCTCCCAAAGGATGTTTAAAGAGTGGAGTCCCCCAGGGGTCAGTTTTAGGGCCTATCTTGTTTTGTGTATTCATTAATGACCTCCCCCTTCATATATCTAATTCCAAAGTTAAAACGGAATTTTTTGCAGATGATTCGACGCTTCACACAAGCTGTAGGACTGTTCAAGAAATTGAAATTTCCTTACAGTCTAGTCTGAATGAAGTCAACAGTTGGTGTAACCAGAATTGTATGATAGTGCACCCAGGAAAGACAAAAAGCATGATTATTACAACAAGACAAAAACACCAGTCACGACCTCTTAAGTTAAATCTTTCTCTGGAATCACAACCTGTTCAGCAGGTAACGGAACATCGTGTTTTGGGTGTGATAGTCGATCAAGAATTAAAATGGCAATCTCATGTACATTATATTTGTCAAAAAGTATCCAAGAATTTGTTTCTGCTATCAAAGTTAAAGCAATATGTCGATATCGCAACACTAAAACTATTTTATCATGCCCACATCTTATCCCATATTAATTACGCATCAACTCTTTGGGATGGCGTCTCTGATATTCACATGAAAAAATTAAACTCTCTACATCGTCGGGCAGCTAAAATCATGTTAAATGGTCCACAATTATCAGCTGATTTGAAGTTAAAGAATCTAAACTACCTGCCGCTAGTTAAACAGTTACAGTTTAATAAGACTGTAATGATGTATAAAGTATATCATGGCGAAGTGCCCATCTATATTCAGGACCTATTTCACAGAGTCACCGAAAGGTACGGGTCTATCAATTTTCTACCACCAATACCCAGGATTGATTTGTTCAAAACTAGTCAAGCCTTCTCTGGCGCTATGGTGTGGAACTCCATTCCGTCTGTAATAAGATCATTAACCTCACTAAAGAGTTTTAAACAAGCTCTGCATAATCATTTTATGTCTACCTAGATGGCTATACTAGTCTTAACACGTGCAAGTAGCTGTCAACAATTGGCAAAGCTTTATGAATTACACAAATATGTTCTTTATTATATGTATTATGTGGAATTTATGTTGCGATTTTCCATCATCACTTCATCATCATCATCATCATCATCATCATCATCATCATCATCATCATCATCATCATCATCATCATCATCATCATCATCATCATCATCATCATTTACACCATATAATCATTATTAGCATTAGTGTAAACGTTGGTATCGTGTGAATTTTACCGTCGATCACTTTACATGTGTTAACATGTTGCATGTTTCGCTTTCGATTTGTATGTTGCTTACTTTGCCATTTTATTGTTTATGTTTATTTGCTTGTTTGCTTACTTGTCGATTGTTTGCTGGTTCGTTCGTTTACTTTGTTTATTTGTCATGTTGCTTTACTTGTTTATCATTTATTAGATATTTGTATTAGAAGTAAGGACCGGTTGTAAGAAAAGGCGTCGCCTTAAACCTCTATCCTTGAAAAATAAAGTTCCATCATCATCATCATCATCATCTCTCTCTCACTCTCTCTCTCTCTCTCTCTCTCTCTCTCTCTCTCTCTCTCTCTCTCTCTCTCTCTCTCTCTCTCTCTCTCTCTCTCTCTCTCTTTCTCTCTCTCTCTCTCTGAACGTTTGCTCTCTGTGAGTGTTTGACAATTACAGCTTGCACCCCTAACTGTCACAAGTTTGATACCCTATGTCAAGAAACAGGTAAAAGGATGTTTCCATCATGGATCCATTGCTGTAAGTCGGCATCACCAGCGCGCAGACAGCATCAATGGTTTCTTGAGTTGTAACCGTTGGTGGTCTTCCACACCGTTTGTGCGGTTTTCCTTCCAAGCCTGAATTCCGCTGACCATCTTATTACTGTGGTCTATGGACGCACAATTCGAATGCAATTTCCCCTTTTTTTGGAACATTTAGAAAAATCAAGTCGGAATTAAATAAATGAAACTTTTTTTTATCCACAATTGGTTTGTGAGGATGACTGCATTACGGACAGTGCTGTTTCAGTGTCACTCATACAATTGGTTTGTGAGATGACTGCATTACGGACAGTGCTGTTCCAGTGTCACTTGTACAAATGGTTTGTGAGATGACTGCATTACGGACAGTTCTGTTCCAGTGTCTCTTGTACAATTGGTTTGTGAGATGACTGCATTACGGACAGTTCTGTTCCAGTGTCTCTTGCACAATTGGTTTGTGAGGATGACTGCATTACGGACAGTGCTGTTCCAGTGTCTCTTGTACAATTGGTTTGTGAGATGACTGCATTACGGACAGTGCTGTTCCAGTGTCACTCATACAATTGGTTTGTGAGATGACTGCATTACGGACAGTGCTGTTCCAGTGTCACTCATACAAATGGTTTGTGAGGATGACTGCATTACGGACAGTGCTGTTCCAGTGTCACTCATACAATTGGTTTGTGAGATGACTGCATTACGGACAGTGCTGTTTCAGCGTCACTTGTACAATTGGTTTGTGAGGATGACTGCATTACGGACAGTGCTGTTCCAGTTTCACTTCAGGAAGGACAGCCAGCGGAATGTTGCTGAACACTTTGCTTCCAGCTAGCAGCGTCTTGTGAACGACCAGCTGTCTGTCATTGCTTGCTGACACGAAACGTGAGCGTCATGGGTGAGTACTCCTTGGTTTCTACTTTACATTGTGTTGTGTTGACTTCTCAGTGTCTTACTATAGTGTCCTGCTGGCGCTGAGGTTTTGTTGTTATTTGTTCTTTTGTTGGGTAATGTCCAATTTTGTCTTGCCGCTTTGGTTTCTTCAACGAGTCGAAGCTTATGCTTTTTCCCGATACAATTGGATTTGCCTGCTTTTGTTTTTTCTGATAAATACTAAGCTTTCTCTTCCCTAATTTTGTCTTTTGTCCTCTCAGTTTGCATCGAAATGGCCACCGCTGATGTTTTGATGCAAATTTCATGTAAATGAGAGGCATCTGTAACTTCAAAGGTATCTAAAATGACTTGTTATTCTTACAAGAGCAATTTCTGCCAAATGTGAGGCTTAAATTGCAATGGATTCTGAGCTATGCATTAACAACGCTAAAGTTCAACATTACCGTTCCCTGGCGAAGATTTCAAACGAAAGGGTGTTGTACTGTGAAAAAGCCTGGCGGTGTCTGTGATCCGAAACCGAAGGTTTACTGGAGGCGGAGTGGACCTTTAATGTTCCATATATATCAGAGACCGTAGAGTACACAGCTCAGATGAGTACTCTACGATCTCTGCCTATAGGCATAAAGGATTGTGCTGACGTAGACTGCGAATCAACCAGTAGTTAGATCTGGCAGATGAAAAGAAGGCAAATCCGCGTGACAGTGAGAGATCGTGTTTGACATGCTAGAATTAAGTCGGTCTGAGAATGCAGGTGTACAGGTATGTGTGGGTCGGTGCATGTGGACGAGCAAGGTCTACATTTGTGAATGTGGCTTAAAGTAAGGCCCACTCCGCTTCCCGTAAACCATCTGTGTCTGATCCCTGAGCCTCCCGATCTCTTACAGACATCAACATACTTCCATTTGTACGCTTACTGCTCGGGAGCAACCTGGCTGCTTTCCGTTGAGAGTGAGACATTTTCAAAGAATTTATTTCGTGCAGTTAGAAAAGGATGTACTACATGCATAAAACAAATCGGAAGATTCGTTTTGGCGCTAGAACTAACTTTTAAAATCTAAATAATAAATTGACAGCATGTGAGACAAACATTCTTAGATCATAAACTGATTTTTTTTTCATCAAGACAAGATAAATACTATTCGAAGTTTTGAAAGTTGGAAAAAAGGGAGCCCGGAAGCAGGTTATGCATGGTCGTGTTTGCCCAAGCAGACGAAATTGCTACATATCGCCAGTTTCTTTGAACGGTCAACCGCCAACTCTCAATTCGTGCCACACGCAGTCGTTTGTTGCATTTTAGATTCAGATGTACACAATAACGTGCTATTGCGGATACAGCGAGTCGCATTGAAACCACAAACTGACGACTTAATTCATCACGTATGTAAAAAAGGGAAAGTGGGTCAAACGGGTCCACGATCGCTCAGCGGTTAATTAAACCACTAGAACTGTTGTGAGGTTTACGGCTAAATAGCCATTCAAACGAACTGTGTCATTTAATGATGTTAAATGCTAGTGCAAATGTGTTCCATGAGGTTAGATTTGCTTATTTCATGAAAGATTTCATCGTTCTGTTAACCTCATCTGAGGCGGAGTGAAGCTTTAATACCAATGTAAAGAAAATAATGCTGAAATTTTAAAACTTGATAATGATGTTATAAAATAACGACATGGTTCTGTTTATTGTTCATATAACTTCACGCCTGTATGTCTCACCAACACATATGTCAACAGCACATACATATTCAAAGAAGAAAATAGACGAATAAAAGCCAGAGGTAATGTACATCACAATGTCAATGTCCCTGGTAAGCCATGCAAACACATGTGCACGATATTTGTTGGAACAGTAATTATGTCAAATAAAAAAAATAAAAAAAAAAAACTGAAAACAACATGTAGCACCTTTTAAATGGCAAATGCGTCGTAAATGTCACTTCAATGGCTACTTAGCTCACGTAAACCCCAGGGCCACACACACACACACACACACACACACACACACACACACACACACACACACACACACACACACACACACACACACACACATATGCCGCGCACACGCGTGCATACATCACCTCATTGTCCCACAGAAAGAGAGAAAAGGAAACTAACAGACGGAATGAAAGAACAAACTCTAAATCTCTTCTCGAACTTAAAGTTAAAGTCACAGCAACACCCACACAATGACAAGCCGCAGTTTCAACACTGGGTATTGTTGCGGACTTCAGCGCACAGTGACTGTCCACGATTTTTTAAAGCACGAATTGCATGATGTTCGAAAGCAGTTTTGCCCTAACTCTCAGTTTCGAAAACATACCTCTGCGTGACGAATCTCGATGCGGATAGGTGAGGCCGGGGTAGGTGACGCAGTATGTAAACCTCCCTATTAACTGATACTCACGCACACGCGCGCGCGATCACACACACACGACACACACACACACACACACACACACACACACACACACACACACACACGCACACAAACACACACACACACGCGCACACACACACACATACACGCCCACACACACACACACACACACACACACACACACACACACACACACACACACACACACACACACACACACACACACACACACACACACACACGGGGGATTTTCGCCTATCAGTTGCGGACATTGTGTATTATTGTTGTACTTCCGTCAAAATGCGGTAATGTGAGGACCTGTTTTGACTTTTTTGTTTGAAAAGATAGAAAGTTGAAAATAAATGGGATGTTTAGGGAATTCGATACAAAGGTGTCCAAAACACTTTTACTTCGATATTTCACTAAATATAGTGTTCGGAACGATTTGAAAAAAAACCCAGCAATATGCGGACAAGTCACTACTTCGAAGCAATTTGCGGACCTCAAAACTACAGGGTAGCCCTTAATTTTAGTGGTCCGCAAATTGCTGCATTTGTTGTGTATAAGGGTAAATCCTGGACCTACATCTGCAAAACTACAAAGCTGGTAAGAGAAAATGAGCGGTCGGTGAAGCAAATACCGTTGACACAGGAGCAGTTTTTAAGGCATTAAAATCATAAACCAGTGCTGTCTTTCCAGGACTTTTTTTTTCATGAAGTTGTTGCGCTACATACATTTAGCTTGGGGGGTCTGAATTATGTAAATCACCCACATCAGTTTTTGCAAGCTCTTCAGGAACTAAACAATACAAGAAGGGTTTTACGAGTGTGTGAGTAAGACAGACACAAGATTAAAACAAAAACACAGAGAGACTAATGGGGGAAAGAGAGAGAGAGAGACAATGGCAATGACAATGACAATGACAATTCTGTATTTTACGAGGGTAACAGAATAAGCATAGGAATACTTTTTTGCATCTTGGCCTTGCCCTAAAGAGGGACTAAATCTTCTATAATAACTACTACTACATAAATACATAATGATAAGTGAAATAAACTTGGCCAAACAGTTATTGCAACACATTTCGCACGCTAAGAAAAGCATTACACCGTTATTCATTTTAGTTGAACTTTATATGCTGGAAAAGGTATTTATGTCAGCTGTTCATAGCATTTGTCCGATTGATGGTACTTTGTATAGGCATCCCGTGACAGCCTGTCAAACAAGGTCACCCCTAAAATCGACTTGACAAAAACCATAGCCCCGTATTTTAAAATCTGCAAAAATTCGGAATATGCACAAACCAAACACTTCTAACAACCTTGGAAAAGGCCATTCAATTTCCTGTTCAGAACATTTTGTTTTATGCACCTGACTTCTCTAGTCTGTATGTAGCCTTTTGTCAAAGGCGCTAGGTGTCAACCGTTTCAGAGGCCAAAAAAGGCACGTTTTGCTGCCATTTTTGAGGGGGTCCTCCACCCAAAGAGCCATATATGGGTCATTCCATAAAGCTGTGTATCAAAAGTGTGACATGCATCGTGAAAATTGAAAGTGTCTGAATAGGTTGTTTTATTGTTTGTGTGAAAGATATGGACATATTCCACGGTGCCATGCTAAACAAAAGAAAGGAGCAAGCTTACTCGTCTCGTCTCATGTAACTGCACATCCAGATCGCGATGAACTCAGCCGAGGACCTTACTCGGCAGAAATGCAATTATGTATGTGTTTTGAAAACTGAAACATTTACGCAGAACAGAAACTGGGTCTCTCTCTCTCTTTATGTTTCTATGTGTCTACCTCTATCTGTCTGTCTGTCTGTCTACCTCTATCTGTCTGTCTGTCTGCCTCTGTCCCAGTCCGGTATCGCCATAATGGCTAAAGGGACGTTAAACAACAATAACTACCCAACAATAACTTTGTCTCTCTCGATCTCTCCCCTCCCCTCCCCCTCTTTCCCTCACCCCCTCTTTCCCTCAGCCCCCCCCCCCCCTTCTGTTTCACTGTCTGTTTCACTGTCTCGCTGACTGACTGTCTCTGTCTGTCTGTCTCTGTCTGTCTGTCTATCTCTGTCTCTCGCAATCTCTCCGTTTATAAAAGAGATAATCCAAGGTGTGTGTGTATGTATGTATGTATGTATGTATGTGTGTGTGTGTGTGTGTGTGTGTGTGTGTGTTGTGTGTGTGTGTGTGTGTGTGTGTGTGTGTGTGTGTGTGTGCGTGTGTGTGTGTGTGTGTGTGTGTTGAATAACAACAGGGGTAGGACAGGTAAGTTGGTGCTCAGAGAAAAGAATTCTACACAACACTGGCTGTCATAAAAGGCAGGCCATGATGACAGGTACAATCCTCCTTGTGTCGTCCCGCTCTGCTGCACATTGGTGACACGTTGTACCCGCCGTGTGCTATAACAGGAGCAGAATGCAGCTATGTACCGGTCTTATTCATTACACCATATTATGGTGTTTTTCCACGCTGCAAGCTTTACGTAAAGTTGTCACTGCATAATTATATTACCCCTTTCCAGGGGCCAATGGCCTGTAAAGAAATAATCCACTGTCATCTCTCTCTTTTCTCTCTCTCTCTCTCTCTCTCTCTCTCTCTCTCTCTCTCTCTCTCTCTCTCTCTCTCTCTCTCTCTCTCTCCCCCCGTGTTATATGGAGTCCCCCAGGGTTCTGTCCTTGGGCCACTTCTTTTCTCTCTGTATATTAACGATCTTCCTTTTAGTGTTAATGATGATTGTGAACTATTTGCTGATGATACGACCATACACACTTCTGATAAAAAATTAGACAAAGTTTATTTATCACTGCAGAACAGTGTAGATGATCTCATTAATTGGACGAAATATAACCACATGAGTCTTCACCCCCAAAAGACCAAATACATGTTAATTACAACAAGGCAAAAAAGACAAAACATCAAGAATAATCCTCATTCCTTATTAATTGGCAACGATGCAATAGCGGAAGTAGGAGATCACCAAGTTTTGGGAGTAAATATCGATAATAATTTATCTTGGACCCATCATGTTAGATCGTTGTGTAAAACCGTGTCGAGGAAAATATATTTGTTGAACAGAATAAAGCACTTTCTTGATCCACACTCAAGGTTATTATTTTATAATGCATACATACAAACCATCACGGATTATTGTTCGACCATCTGGGACTCTGCCAGTGCAAACATTTTAAAACCACTGTACAGTCTACACAGACGAGCACTAAAATCAGTTCTATTAAAACAATCCAGTCTTGTTTTCGACGATTATAAAAAAACTTAAGATTTTGCCTTTAAAAGAAAGATTTAAATCAAATAAAGGCGTGCTCCTTCACAAAATCCTTTCCGGCCATGCACCGAGTGCTTTCATTACAAAATTTAAAGCCAAACCAAGCCGAAAATTCAACGTCCCCATTCCGCGGATAGATCTCTTTAAATCAAGTTTAGCTTATTCTGGCAGCGTTTTGTGGAATTCTCTCCCGGAATCAGTTCGAGTCCCAACAAGTCTCAATACTTTCAAAAAACACCTCTCATTACATTTAATGTCAAATTACGAAAAGTCACAGTGATGGAAGACTTCGTTCTGATTATTTTCATATTGATCATATCTATTTATAAAGCATCAGTGTTTCATAACGCAAGAATGTATGTATAGCCTACAACGTGTATATAGTCATGTGAATAGTTTTTCTGCCTTGCTTATCTTTTGTAATTGTTTTACGTATGTATATATATATATATATATATATATATATATATATATATATATATATATATATATATATATATATATATATATATGTATTCAAGATTAGAATAGTCCCTCTCTGGGCGAGGGCTGGTTGAAAAGAAGCTCGTTTATATTGCTTATGCCACAACCTTCGTAAAATAAAATTTGATTTGATTTGATTTGATCTCTCTCTCTCTCTCTCTCTCTCTCTCTCTCTCTCTCTCTCTCTCTCTCTCTCTCTCTCTCTCTCTCTCTCTCTCTCTCTCTCTCTCTCTCTCTAATAATGTGATAATATTTTATCATAGCTTGATATTCATGAATAATGCATTTTGAAATGTCCAATTAATTGTTTGACATGTTAATTATGTAAACTTTGATTGTATTTTAATTAACTTAACTTCTATTTCTTCTTGTTATTAATCGAGTTACCCTCGATAAATAAAGTTCCATTCAATTCAATTCAATTCAATTCAATTCAATTATCTCTCTCTCTCTCTCTTTCTCTCTCTCTCTCTTTCTCTCTCACTCTCTTTCTCTCTCTCTCTCTCTCTCTCTGAACGTTAATTTGCTCTCTGTGAGTGTTTGACAATTACAGCTTGCACCCCTAACTGTCACAAGTTTGATACCCTATGTCAAGAAACAGGTAAAAGGATGTTTCCATCATGGATCCATTGCTGTAAGTCGGCATCACCAGCGCGCAACAGCAGGTCCAGTCTTTTTCGTTCTGTAACTTGTTCTTTTCTTTGATTCTATGTTCCTAAATCTTAATTTGTAACCAAAAATGTGGCTAGTTTCTAATGGAGTTCCATATCAATACAGATCGCCGACGCATATTTTGCAAGCACAAGAAGAGTAATCGCTATCCGAGTGTAAATATTCAGAACAATGTACAATACCAATGAATAATTATACAAATTAGATTGTTGTTTGTTTTTTTAAGATAGAATTTCTGTTCATCGTTTTACCAATTGTTTGGTTTGTTACAGGACTAGAACAAAAGGTCAAGGAAATCTATGTTTCTAACACAGCACGAGCTATGTAAAATTTGCACTATGGGATTTACCCATTCTAACAACAGAATATTTATGAAATGTAGTACGAAGGATACCACAACGCAACAGTCTTAATCTTGTTTCTTTCATTAAATTGGTAACGTTGTTATTGTACAAGCTCGAAACCGAATTTATATTTCCAAAACAGTGCTGTAATAGGTTTGCCAAAGTTGTGTTAAGGATTATTCGGATCTCCAGGGAATTCATGAACCATGAACTGAACATCTAATTTATGTATGTATTCATTTCTCCAATTCTTTGGTTGTGTATTTTATTGGTGGTTCGCACGGCATCATAATTATTCGAACGAGTTGTTGTTATTGTTATTATTATTATTGTTATTGTTTCAACCCTAATTTGCAGTAATGTAACATCCGCTTTGTTTTCAGAAGAGAACTTACTACTGCAGGGAGACATCAATATCAAACTTTTGCAAGTCGTGAAATATTAGGAGGCAGTGAGTCTCGTAATAAACGGTGCATGGTCATATTTGTACCGCGTCGGCAGTATCCTAGTTTATTGCAAGAGCTCAAAAAAGGTTGTTTGGAGGCACAGAGGTATAACTGATCTGTTGTTGAAGTAAACTTTTTCAAATGCACACGTTCTTTTTAGAATCAACGAGGCGTTACCTGGCCCTGTCAGCTTACAACACACCCTGCACGTTTCTTTCAAATCAGTAACTCAATGCCGTCTTCAGTCTGACATGCGTCATGTGATGTAATTCAAGATCCTATCTTTTCATCTGCAGTAATGCGAGTCAAGCTCATTTTAAGCTGAACAGAATCTCTCCTTTTAAACTTGTACCGCAGGATGTAGAGCAGTAATTATCGACGGGGGTTCTCGCAAAAGAAAGATGTCTTATGTGTGCACTAATAATTACGTATGTATACGACATTGCTTGGTAGACCTTATCAAGAAAAGCCACCAGTTTTCTGTACACTTCTTCACATGGTAGGAAGCAATACGCAGTTTTCAATCACACAAGGAAAACCCAGAGATTCCGACCAATGTGTTCTGTTAGATGGGTTCTGTGTGGTGATCAGTCTTACAAAGCAAGCCATTTGTAAAATTATACATGTTTTTTTCCCACGTGTTTTCTAACCGAAAGTTCTGGTTCCCCCCACAAATCTCCCCACAAACCATATGGCCTATACCTTAGGTCTGCCAATTATGCTGGGTCACGTTGTCCTGCAAGGCGTGAATCGAGAAATTGAGAAGAAAAAAACCTGTAAAAAAACAACAGGAGGCTGAGTTGCTCATGTAAAAGAAAGAATCATGCACACACAAGGATGAGCACAGGAACACGAACATACACGCATTGGGAAGGCAACTACTTTGGAACATATTTTTGTGTATGCATAAGCAGCCAGCGAAGCACCCTACCTCCCGCCCCCCTCCAGGAGCACAAATGCATGCACGCTCGCACTCACAGACACGTACACACGTACTCAAACCAGCCAGCAAAGATCCTCCCTCTTTACCGACACCCATCCTACCCCCCCTTCAATAACACACACACACACACACACACACACACACACACATACACACACATACACACACACACACACACATACAGACACATACACACACACACACACATACACACACACATACACACACACACATACACACAAACTGTGAGGCGGAGTGGGCCTTTAATATGAAAGTATGGTTCTCTTTTTCTGTGCTAGTTGTCCTTCAACAGCATGGATAACAAAGAATTGCGCTTTGCGTCTGAAGATGCAAAAATAAACAGGCACTTGAAGGGAACAATTGATTAAAGTTCAAGTGTTGCAATTATTCTCCACAGTAATTTAACAACATACAAAGGAGAAATTTGAACACACCAAATGTCCATTCAGGTGCCTGTCTATCCTTTCCAGTCACTTTGGATCACATCCGGTGCGACTATTGCAAAAACTGTAAATCGAAATAGATTTTCTTTCCTATATCCATGGAAATTGTGTCAAAGGAGATAAAAACTCCTTTTTTTTTTTATAACCAGTGCCTTCTTACAAGGGAGTTTTTCTTATCCGGAGAAATTTGAATGGAAGAAAGAAGGCATTTGGCAGAGAAATAAAAAGTCTTTTCTTGTAAGTGATGTTTTTTATAAGCGATTTTCTTATAAGTGGGTCGACTGTACATTGCCAATAAAATCATTTCTCAATCAGCAGCCTAGTTTCACATTAGAAGAATAGAAACAGACATTTCTACAAAACAAAACAAAATAATACACACAAAACGCTCGTAAGGCTCCAAATAAAAACGAAAATCATTGCTTAATCAGCATTTTAGTTGCACATTGGAAGTGTAGAAACAATTTTTTCTACAGAATGAAAAAAATAGAATGCTCGATCGTAAGGCTCTTATCAAAACAAAAATTTCGTAAATTTAAGTGCAGTGGCCCACAACGAGTAAACGTAGACATCTGGTCAAAACATTTACTGAGATGCCTGATGACGACGAATTCGCTCGCGAAAACACCTCTCATAGCTGTAGCGAGTTTTCCCCGTGTGCCTTTTTTCATGATCAAGAATGTACTTTCTTTTTGCAAATGTCTTTCCACAAGAAGGCCAGGGACACATGCGTTTCCATCGTTTCTTTGTGACATACATGCCTCGACGATTTCAATGACCGGCTACTGGCGTATGCTTTTGTCCACATGCGTTGCATTTGTGTATCGTGAGCTTGGTATGCACACTGTTAGAATGATTATACAAATCGAGTGGTCTTTCAAATGTTTTTGAGCACAGACCACAAAAATGTTTCTCTTCAGGCTCTTTCCTGTGAATAGTTTTCTCATGGGCGGAAAGATATCGTTTTCTGACTGTAACATTTGTCACAATCAGGTCACTGGAACATCTTAACAGGCCTCTTTGTCTGCGGTGTGGATGATAATACTGGCCCGCGTTGGTTCAGTTTCAACCTCTTCTGTTGTGCTGATATCGAGGAAGTTGTCGGCGATCACACCAGAGATCTCCATTCCCATGCTGAAAACAACAACTCCGAACCCATTAAAATTTGACAGAGAGAAAGTCCTTGGTACAACTGAGTGTGACTGCCTATCATTTTTTCACCGATACAGACAACTAAAGATGTCAGAGTTAAAAGCGATGTGACTGGGGCGCGGAACAACAGCAACATATATTTTTGCAGGGCCCGTAACAAGCTGATTCTGGGGACCGTAACACTACACACAAACATTCCTCATGTTACACCCCTTTCCTTTTGATTCAAAACATAACATTAAATCTGATAGATGTGTGTGATTTCTTCTTTGTTTCCGCACACAATTGTACACAATAGTCTGTAAGTAGCCTACATTTCATATTTTCCGATGAACAGGTCAATGCACTAAATTCCCGAGTGAAAGACGCGGTAATTTTGATTTTCTCGCCTACAAAACAAGATCTATCTCGGTTTAAATTATACTACCATGTGGCAGAGGCATTTAGTAGTTTATGCGTATATAGTTTGATATCAACTTTGACGAAATGCCTGAGATAATCCAATTTAAGTGAGCATACCCACACGCCACGTACATCACGTCATGGGTATCGGGCGTAACAACCGTACGTTTATTGGGCGTAACGTGTCTCCACTGTGACGACTGGCCTTTATAGTAAGGGCGGTAAGGGTCGAAAACAAGGTCAATACTGCACATTTTAGGGAAAGCACGGCGATTTGTCTGCAGTTTGTACATCCATTTTGCGACATTACTAGCATCAGAAACACCTTCTAGGTGACCTGTGATAACCATATTCGGGCATAACGCAAGGTGACCCGTTTTGCTTGACTATATAAAACATAAGATAAGACATAAGATCATTTATTGTCCATACTTCTTCTTCTTCAGCGATCTAGATCAGGCCTCAGATTTCCAGTCTAATATATGGGTTATGGAGTTTGTGGTCGTGTGCAGGTCTTGTTTGGTGCCCCAGAGTTTCTCCGCTAGAGTAGCTCCATGCGGCCAGTGCTGTGTCCATGCGTCTTGGTATAGGGGGCAGGACTGCAGGATGTGCTCTGGGGTGTGTGGGCCTGTCTTACATGAGCAGTCAGGTGTGTGCGACACCGTTGTCCATATATAGCGTCACATAGCCATAGTGAAAGGTCACATTTTTTGGGGGGGATTTCTCACTTGGATTTCCTGGAAGGATTTGTCCACTTGTTTGCCATCTGAGCTCCTGCATTTTATTCAGATATATCACACTTTATAGGCGGATTTTCCTTCTTTGCACCCTATATTTAACTTTTGGGGGTAGGGTTAGTCAGAAGCTCACAACAGCCACACAAATGATTTAATTTATGATGTTTTTACATTTAGTCAAGTTTTGACTAAATGTTTTAACATGGAGGGGGGAATCGAGACGAGGGTCGTGGTGTATGTGCGTGCGTGTGTGTGTGCGTGTGTGTGTGTGTGTGTGTGTGTCTGTGTGTGTGTGTGTAGAGCGATACAGACTAAACTACTGGACCGATCTTTATGAAATTTGACATGAGAGTTCCTGGGTATGAAATCCCCGAACGTTTTTTTCATTTTTTTGATAAATGTCTTTGATGACGTCATATCCGGCTTTTCGTGAAAGTTGAGGCGGCACTGTCACGCCCTCATTTTTCAACCAAATTGGTTGCAATTTTGGTCAAGTAATCTTCGACGAAGCCCGGACTTTGGTATTGCATTTCAGCTTGGTGGCTTAAAAATTAATTAATGACTTTGGTCATTAAAAATCTGAAAATTGTAACAAAAAATGTTTTTATAAAACGATCCAAATTTACGTTCATCTTATTCTCCATCATTTGCTGATTCCAAAAACATATAAATATGTTATATTTGGAATAACAACAAGCTCTGAAAATTAAATATATAAAAATTATTATCAACATTTTTTTTTCGAAATCAATTTAAAAACACTTTCATCTTATTCCTTGTCGGTTCCTGATTCCAAAAACATATAGATATGATATGTTTGGATTAAAAACACGCTCAGAAAGTTAAAACGAAGAGAGCTACAGAAAAGCGTGCTATCCTTCTCAGCGCAACGAATACCCCGCTCTTCTTGTCAATTCCACGGGCACTGCCTTTGCCACGGGCGGTGGAGTGACGATGCTACGAGTATACGGTCTTGCTGTGTTGCGTTGCGTTCAGTTTCATTCTGTGAGTTCGACAGCTACTTGACTAAATGTTGTATTTTCGCCTTACGCGACTTGTTATATTGTCAGTAAGGCAGTATATCAGTGTTGTCATATAGTGAGTTTTTTTGTTTCATTATGCAATTTATTGTGTTTTCCACATACGCTTCCGGTAAGCAAATGTTCCCTCTTTGGGCCCTATGTTTGACCTCTCGGGGCAAGGCTAGAATTAGCATCACATAATCCATAATAATATCAATAATCATTTGGTTTTGTTTTAATGTGGAAGCTGTAAGTTATTCTTATTAAGATGGACAAATATTTTCAGCATATGGCATTTTATTGTGATGTGGATTTGCATAGCCGCAGATACATCTGTATCGAGTCGGCTCTGCACTTTGATTTCTAAGGATGGGGATGTTTTTGGTTTTTTTAATAGAAAATCTAAACTCATCATCATACTTGTATTATGTTTTGGTAATACATTTTGTCCCCTAATGAGCAGTAGGAACTTCCCCCTCAACACAGCACCGCTCTCTTCAACTCGCAGGAGATTTTTGTTGCAGATCATACTTCTTCTGGACTGGGTGGCCGAGTGGTAACGCACTTGCGCTCGGAAGCGAGAGGTTGCGAGTTCGACCCTGGGTCAGGGCGTTAGCAATTTTCTCCACCCTTTCCTAACCTTGGTGGTGGGTTCAAGTGCTAGTCTTTCGAATGAGACAAAAAATCGAGGTCCCTTCGTGTACACTACATTGGGGTGTGCACGTTAAAGATCCCACGATTGACAAAAGGGTCTTTCCTGGCAAAATTGTATAGGCATTAATAAAAATGTCCACCATAATACCCGTGTGACTTGGAATAATAGGCCGTGAAAAGTAGGATATGCGCCGAAATGGCTGCGATCTGCTGGCCGATGTGAATGCGTGATGTATTGTGAAAAAAAATCCATCTCACACGGCATAAATAAATCCCTGCGCCTTGAATATGTGCGCGATATAAATTGCATAAAATAAAAAAAATAAAAAAATCCCTGCGTTTAGAACTGTACCCACGGAATACGCGCGATATAATCTCATATTGATTGACTGTACCCACGGAATACGCGCGATACAATCTCATATTGATTGATTGATTGATTGACTTCTTTCGTCTGATGCACTGAAGATATAATACATCAGAATGAGTGACGAACGACCAGTATCTTTCAAGCGCAAGAAAAAGCCAAGACGGACAGAAACTGCACAAAAGGTGTGTATCATCCACTGCCCTGAGGTCAGGTTTGACCCAGCAGTGAAGCCACTTAGTCAGCAGACAAAAGAGAAACTTGTGGAATGTTGCCGCCTGCGTAGGACAGCAGGACTTGATTCAAAATGTGCAGCAGTCCTGGATGCGTTCCCTGACATACTAGATGATACTCTTCATGGGTTTCATAGACGCTGCTACCAGTCATTCACAAACTTGAAATATTTGAGAAAGAGAAGTCATGATGACCAGCAAAGCAGCCCTGAGGATGTGAGTGATAATAGCGACACAGATCAGCCCTCAACATCCCGAAAAAAACGACGTAAAATGGGAGACTCTACCAGAACGCTTTTTCCTCGTGACTGGTGCATAATCTGTGACCAAAAGTACAAGAGGGCACGAAGTGGCAAGGCACATCATGAGAAACTTGTGAGATGTGAAACAAAGTCTGCCAAGGAGGCTATCAAGACGGCAGCAAGTGAGAAACAAGATGTTGAACTGATGGCACGAGTGCAGGTGGATCTCTTGACAAAAGAAGCATACTTCCATGAGTCATGCCGACGTGATCTTGTGCGCAGTCGTAACAGGCATGAACAGCGAGAGGCAACTTCCAAAGAACATATGAAGGCATGCTCAGATGCCTTTCAGTACATCTGCAACCATATTGAAGATGCAATCATCAACAGGCACCAAGTTGAACGAATGACCATGCTGCGGGAGAGATACTGCACCTATATGCAGGACAAACACCCTGACTTTTACAACCCTGATTTCCAAACTCATCACCTGAAGAAGAAAATTGTGGGCCATTTTGGTGAGAATCTGAAATTTTGGAGGCCAAATTTTCGGAGTGAGCTTGTCTATTCCTCAGAGTTGCCAGTTGGGCAGGCTATTGAACAAGTCTTTGAGGCGGCAGCATCTGATAAGAGGAGACTAGAAGAGGCGGCCCATATCCTAAGGCGGAAGAATGTCCCTGGCCACCACCGGTCTCATTCATTACATCCCAGAAGATCCTGCCACCTCCAATCCTGCTGAATTTCTTGAAGGTCATGCTTTCTGGGCGAAAAGAAACCTCAGACAGAAAGGAGAGGATCGGGCTGTCAATAGCTCAGGACATCTGCTATGCCGTATAGAACAACGAGTGAAAAATGCCCAAACACATTGTACTCGCAACAGCAGTCAGACATCTGACAGGAAGTGCAGAGTTGCTCAGCATGTTGAATCGTTTCGGGCACTGTATATCCCACGGAGGCGTACTGCAGATTGAAACTGCCGTGTGTCACCAGATCATGCAAAACAGCAGCCTGCTGCCAACTACCATTCGTCCAGAGAACAATGTTGTGACCCACTTCTGTTGGGATAATTTTGACTTGCAGGAAGTTTCGGGATCTGGTACAACACATTCCGCACATACACAGCATTGTCATTCAGGAGGTCTCTGAATCAGTCCCACCTACAGGAGATGCGCGTCCTGAGCAAAGCCGTGACAGTGTTGAGTTCAGCCCTGAAGATCTCCCTCCTTGCTATGCAAAGCAGAAAGTGGAGCCTAAGCTCAACTTGGTGGACACAACTATTTCTGTGCCAGAAGTTGTGACTCACGCTTCACTCTCTGACTTTCTCTGGATCCTTGCTCGGCGTAAGTGTGCGGATGACCAGCACATTCCAGGATGGGCAGGATGGATATCACTAACTGGGAGAGAAGTGCAAGCCATACAAGAGCAGTCCGTTGTTGACTACATGCCTCCAGTCCTCCATCCAGTCACTGACAACGCGACAGTTCAGCACATTCTTCATCTGTCACAGTGCGCAACCAAAGAAGTGGACCAGGAGTGCACCTTGGTCACGTTCGACTTGGCAGTGGCAAAGAAAGCCTACATGATTGTTTGGCAAGATCAACGCTTCAACAATGTGGTGGTCCGCCTTGGGGTTTTCCACCTCATTTGCTCATTCCTGAGTGCTTTGTGCAAACTCATGAGAGGTTCAGGTCTCGAGGAGATCGTCATTCAATCTGGAATATGCGCAAGTGGCTCCATTGAGGCAGTGATGATGTCTAAGCACTACAATCGCGCTCTTCGAGTGCACAAGACAGTGCTGGAACGCATGCTGATGGAGAAATTCATGAACAATCAGGCTGCAAAAGATCAGCTTGAAGAAGTAGCTGAGATGGTGAAGGATCCAAGCAGACCTGACTCAGAGGCAATCATGCAACTTGATTCTGTCATTCAGTTGCACGACTCATACACCAAGTACCGGCAGAGTATTTTGAATGGCGAGATGGGCAAAACTAGCCAGTTATGGCTTATGTATGCTGAGAGGATCTGGCTTGTACTTCGCCTGCTCCGTGCAACAAAAGAAAATGATTTTGACCTGCACCTTACCTGCGTTCAAGACATGGCACCCCTTCTCTTCGCCACAGATCACCAAAACTACGCGAGGTATGTCACAATCTACTTTCTCCAAATGCTGAACTTGAAGCACAGTCACCCAAGTGCCACGCAGCTGCTGAAAGCTGGGGGATTCAGCGTCTCAAGATCTCCCGTACCTGCATGCCGGAACCCAGTCGATCAAACAATAGAACAGACTATCAACAGACATGCAAAGTCAAAAGGAGGAATCATCGGGTTCAGTCGTTACAACTCAGAACTTTAATGATGTGTATTTTTTGCAAAACTGCATATAGCATTGTTCCTATTCACATGCAAATCCAAAAAAAGAGTAGAGTAGACATTATTGATACAATCATATTGCATCCTTGGACTACCCCACGGGGAACGGTTGATGCTTCATTTTTTTCCGAAATATTGGTTAAGATGGTGATAAAAACCGGAAGTAACAGATTTTGCTGCCAGAATTATAATGTAATGTAATGTAACATTATCAGTGCATCAATTTCCTTTCCATTGGTATCATTTTTGTTGATATAGGCCAGTTTTAGGTCGTGAAAAGGGCTTCAGACGAGACCTACCCCCATTTTCCAATAGCAGCTTGAGGGCAGGGTTACATATAAGGGCATAACTAAAGAAAATGCAGGAGCTCAGATGGCAAACAAGTGCCATGAGTCTTCATACTAAATGGGCTTTCCAGAAAAACTAGTGGTAAATCCCCCCCCAAAAAAAATGTGATGGGGGGTCATGGCTATGTGAAGCACTAATACAATTAATAACAATAGATGGAAAAGCGTGGTTCATCTGCTCTTAAAACAACCAAAACAACATATGACAAAAACCTTAAAAAACAAATATAAGAACAATAAAACATACGAAGTAAGAACACCGAAAGTACTCCAGACAGGCACGTCTGCCCACATCCATACCACACAAAAACACACACACACACACACACACACACACACACACACACACACACACACACACACACACACACATACACACACACACACACACACATACGCACACTCTCGCGCACATGAGTTGCTGGTAAGAGATAGTAACCAATGCATTACACTTCTATCACAATCCTAAAACGTATAGATAATAAAAAAAAACTTTTGGTCATAAATATAATTATACAGTACATGCGGCATCACAGAGGGTTTCAAATTACTGTGATTACATATACACACAACACACACACGCACACGCACACGCACACACACAAATTGCTTGGAGCCTTTGTTTTTAATTGTTTCAATATTGAATGAAATAATTTGTACATTATTTATCCATTCATTTATTGTACAACTTGTGTCAATATCCTTAAGGGTTGATGACAATAAATTCTATTCTATTCTATTCTATTCTATTCTATTCACACACACACACACACACACACACACACACATAATATGCAGGAAGGTGGTAAAAGATAAAAACCAATAAATTGCACTCTATTTTATCACGGCATCACAGATGATCAAGATTAACCTATTCACACACATACCCACACCCACCCACCCACACACACACACACACACACACACACACACACACTCACACACACACACACCACACCACACACACACACTAAACACACACACACTAACACACGCGCTCGCGCGCGCGCGCTCACACACACACACACACACATAAACACACACACATAAACACACACACATAAACACACACAAGCACATACACACGCGCCCGCGCGCGCGCTCACACACACACACACACACACACACACACACACACACATACACACACATGGTGATGTTCAGAGCTAACAAGTATAACTAAAGAGCTGCCGGCACTACAGGCGCTGATCGTACAGCTGGACGGCGGAGGGCAGGAATGACTGCGTGAACCGGTTTGTCCTAGCTTTGAAACTTCGCAGTCTGTTTGATGAGTCCCTTGTTATCATGTGAGCCGCCAGCTCGGCATGCAGGGGGTGCGTGGGGTCACTTAGAATCGCCTTGACCCTCTTCACGGTCTTTTTCTCGTAGATGACTTGAAGGTCAGTGACTGTATTGCCCCCCACGCTGCATGCGGTCTTGGTCAGTTTGACTAGGCGGTCACGGTCAACATTAAAGAGTTGAGCAAATGCCATGAAATTGGGCATACATATGCACACTCATCATAAAAAGGTTGTAGGGGAAGGGCCCCTAATATGGACCTTTTTTTTATTGCTGATAACTAGGTTGTTTTCTTGCGAAGAAGTTTCATTTTGTGGTTGGTAGTCCTTCTCTCTTAGTTTAACCGTTAGGCCTAATTAGAGTGAAATAGCTTTGATAGACCTTCAGCAAAAATTAAATACAGAAAAAAATCACAAATGGTCCATATTAGGAGCCTGGGCGCCCAATATGGACCAGTGAAGCGGCCTTCACAAATCACTGTAAAAAGCCCCCTATGCTTCAAAATAACATGATACAACTTAGTGTGCAAGTCAGACTAATTCAAATATGCTTTAGATTTAGCTGTTTCGGGTTGATGAGAGCATTATTTGAAGCACACCAGGAAACTGAAGAAGCTTATCAAAAACAGAGTGAAAATAAGTGAAATTATCAACTTTCAGACAAAAAAGACTATTTGTTATATTTTTTTGAAATCTCGAGGGCTAGTTATAGGTTATTTTCAGCAAGCTTCTTAATGAATTAATTAAAATTGCCTTTAGTTTTTATTTTCTTCGATTTGTTGAAGGTGGTCCATATTAGGGGACTCACACATACTTTGAGGTTTTGCTATTATTTTTTGTTTGCAGTAGAAACTCGGGGTACACACTGTTAAAATGTAACAAATACTGTCTTAGCTGTCATATATAGCCATTTTTGTGTTATGAAAGCTTTGGCTGTGGACAGAAACGAGTCCGTTTTAGGCGGCAAATTTAGAGTGAACGCTGCCAAAAGTGAGAAAAAAAAGCGAAAAACGGTTTTCAGGTTTGTGACGTGTTTCTGCTACATGTGCAAGTTTTCCAGAGAAGCTAAATAAAGCGAATGAAATTGTTTTGAGCGCTCTAGCACCGTTAGTTTGTCAGAACAGGAGTTGGTTCATAGTTAGGAACCGGTCCATATTAGGAGCCTTCCCAGCAAACAATTTTACGTTGTATTCACGTTATATTCACGTTGGGATACGTTGGGTTTACGTTGCGTTTCAACGTTTTTTTACGTAGATTTGTATGGACGAAATCACGTGGGAATAACGTTGGAAAACAACGTTGCATTTTACGTGACACCAACGTGAATGCAACGTGAATTATTGGTGGAGGTGGATTGTTCGTAAAAACATTACGTGAATTTTACGTTGTCACAACGTGAATTTTTGGTTGTGGTTGTGGTTTGGTTGAAATTGCGTTGCATTTTTACGTAATGTCCACGTGAATGGAACGTAAATTTTAGGTCAAAATTTAGATGAAAAATTACGTGAATTCTACGTTGACACAACGTAAAAGATGTGTTTTGGTGCATTTTTTTCTGATAAAATTGACGTGAATTACACGTCGACACAACGTGAATTTTTGGTTGTGGTTGTGGTTTGGTTTGATTTCGACGTGAATGCAACGTTGAGAGTGAATGTAGGTTTTGGTAAATGTATACACGCACACACACCAACTTTCACACTCAGTCACAGATCATAAGGACTATTACATGTAACACCATAAACTCAAGATACGATCAACAATTTTATTTCATAACAAAAACATGCATATTATGTTGTGGAGAAACTAAACATGCACGCAACTTTGCAGGGCAACAGCACAGCATATTCAATCGATTTCGTTCTTTGTCCTGGTGGTCCTCTTCTCCCAGGCAGTCCTCTATGCGCCTCTTTGATGCTGGTCGCTAAACAAAGCAAAGACAGCACATTGATATTAGTGACACCAGAGCCTCCATAATGTCTGGAGTATAAATACACATCTTTTCAACTTAGGTCACTTTTTAGTAACTTTGCACTGCCTACTATGTCTCTGGCCTACTGCCAACTGAGTGTTGACACTACATGTATTTCTTTTTAATATATGAAATAAAGCATTATGTCTCTTCTTCGAGCCTTGTTGTGTCAGATTTAGGCCGCAAGCCAAGACAACAAAAGACTGTGTGCCAGTGTGTATTCCTTCCATAAGAAATGAAGTATTTCAAACGAAACTTGATCGTTTCAGAACAGTTTGGGGGTATTTTATTTGTATTTGCATCATTAAGACATTTGACCTGGAAGGGAAACTGTCTTTAATCTGTGTACAAGAATTAAATGTTTGTGATTGGCCAAAACACAAATAACATCCGTTACTGATCACACACACTCACACACAAACTCTCACTAGCGCGTCACCTTATTCCCACTACTATGAGTTATACACAACTACAATAAGCGATAAACGTTTCATATGCTGATCAGGATGCAATGAACTTTGACACGCTCCAAAGCCCATTATAGGGGCCGGTGTCCGTCTCTCTCCTTGAGGATAAAAGGGCTCACAGCCTTTTCAACATTGTTATCAAATTCAAAGTCTTTCGGTAACCTGGAAAGCTCCTCGGAGCTAGTACTGTCTCAATTATCCACCGATCGCTGTAGGTCGAAGTTGAAGGCTATCAAGTGTATGCATGTTGTAGAGGTGGAAGGTGCACAGAAAATGGAAGCAATCATTACAATCAAGCTTTGTTTGTTAAATACACTACTCCTTGTCATCGGAAACTAAAAGTAATTTGGTTTGGACCTTTTTTTTCACAGATTATACATTGTAAATGAAATAAAAGCAAAATGAAGCAATACCAAATAAAAACAAAATGTTCAGAAACATACATGATACATGGGTAGTATCAAAACGGTTGGTTGGTTGGTTAACCTAAGCTGA
>NC_090258.1:32678381-32686199 GCF_037325665.1 Littorina saxatilis
CGATGACTCTGGCATCATAAGCAGTGGAAAACAGATCCCTGCCAGACTTGTTTGATATGACCTCATTTGCATGATATACACACGTGTGATTTTAACAATTATTATCTTACGAGTGTCTCTCTCACGTATGTAGAATAAAATAAACTATCCAGCTGACGACGGTGGCCAACTCAGCCGGACGTAATGATGTGTGACCTATGAAGTAGGATCCTTTACAAGTCCGAATGCAATTTTTGTGTCTGCTGCTCTCTCCTCATGGACTTGAAAGCCCTTTCCATCAGTCTTTCATGACAAAGCTTGCTTTAACAATTGCCTCTTGAAAAAGCGCTGAGTGACAACTTCGGGTAGGCCTATCCTTCGCCGGCAATCTCTTGCTAAGTATGTACAGAGAGGAAGAGAGAGAGAGAGAGAGAGAGAGAGAGAGAGAGAGAGAGAGAGAGAGAGAGAGAGAGAGAGAGAGAGAGAGAGAGAGAGAGAGATACGGACAGACAATCAATCAATCAATCAATGACGCTTATATCGCGCATATTCCGTGGGTACAGTTCTAGGCGCTCTGCAGTGATGCCGTGTGAGATGAAATTTTATACGGCCAGTAATTGCAGCCATTTCGGCGCATATTTACCTTTCACGGCCTATTATTCCAAGTCACACGGGTATAGGTAGACAATTATTAACTGTGCCTCAGCAATTTTGCCAGGAAAGACCCTTTTGTCAATCGTGGGATCTTTAACGTGCACACCCAATGTAGTGTACACGGGGGGGGGGGGGGGGGGGGGGGGGGGGGGGGGGGGGGAGTTCGGACACCGAAGAGAGTCTGCACACAAAGTTGACTCTGAAATAAATTTCCGCCGAACCTGGGATCCAACTCACGCTGACAGCGGCCAACTGAATACAAATCCAGCGCGCTACCAACTGAGCTATATCCCCGCCCCTACAGACAGAGAGAAAGAGAGAGAGAAAGAGAGAGAGAGAGAGGCACACACGCACACACACACACACACACACACACACACACACAGAAGGACGGACGGACGGACCGACGGACATTTCTTTTATTTTCTCTTTGTATTTTGATATGTTTCTTTAGTGTCCTCTTGTGGTTCAAATAATGTTCTCGTCGAACCGAAACAGATAAATGTGAAGCCTTTTTTTAATCAGTCTGACTTGCTCACTAATTTGTATCATTCGGGCGAAGTGGCGCAGTGCCCGTGGTAAGACGTCGGCCTCCTAATCGGGGGGTCGTCAGTTCGAATCCCGGTCGCTGCCGCCTGGTGGGTTAAGAGTGAAGATTTTTCCGATCTCCCATGTCAACTTATGTGCAGACCTGCTAGTGACTTAACCCCCTTCGTGTGTACACGCAAGCACTAGACCAAGTGTCGCACGGAACAGATCCTGTAATCCATGTCGGAGTTCGGTGGGTTATGGAAACACGAAAATACCCAGCGTGCCTGTACCCAACGAAAGCGGAGTGAAGCTGACTATGGGGAACCCAAATGGGCAAACGAGCTCACACGTCACCAGAATTTCTGGAATGCTGAAGAAGAAGTATCATGCTATTTTGAAGTATAGGAGCCTTTTTACATTTAGTCAAGTTTTGACTAAATGTTTTAACATAGAGGGGGAATCGAAACGAGGGTCGTGGTGTATGTGTGTGTGTGTCTGTCTGTGCGTGTGTGTGTGTAGAGCGATTCAGACCAAACTACTGGACCGATCTTTATGAAATTTTTCATGAGAGTTCCTGGGTATGATATCCCCGAACGTGTTTTTCATTTTTTTGATAAATGTCTTTGATGACGTCATATCCGGCTTTTCGTAAAAGTTGAGGCGGCACTGTCACGCTCTCATTTTTCAACCAAATTGGTTGAAATTTTGGTCAAGTAGTCTTCGACGAAGCCCGGACTTCGGTCTTGCATTTCAGCTTGGTGGCTCAAAAATTAATATGACTTTGGTCATTAAAAATCAGAAAATTGTAAGAAAAAAAAATTATAAAACGATCCAAATTTACGTTCATCTTATTCTCCATCATTTGCTGATTCCAAAAACATAAAAATATGTTATATTTGGATTAAAATCAAGCTCTGAAAATTAAATATATAAAAATTATTATCAAAATTAAATTTTCGAAATCAATTTAAAAACACTTTCATCTTATTCCTTGTCGGTTCCTGATTCCAAAAACATATAGATATGATATGTTTGGATTAAAAACACGCTCAGAAAGTTAAAACAAAGAGAGGTACAGAAAAGCCTGCAATCCTTCTTCGCGCAACTACTACCCCGCTCTTCTTGTCAATTTCACTGTCTTTGCCGTGAGCGCTGGACTGACGATGCTACGAGTATACGGTCTTGCTGCGTTGCATTGCGTTTAGTTTCATTCTGTGAGTTCGACAGCTACTTGACTAAATGTTGTATTTTCGCCTTACGCGACTTTTTTTTTAATTTTTTTTTTTTACTGTGATTAGCCTCTTTACTGGTCCACATGGGCCCTTGATAAGGACCAGTTGTGAATGTTCTGTATTCATTTTTGGATGAATTTCTATCAAACCTAGTTTGCTCCAATTAGGCCTAAAGGCTAGCTAAAGAGAGTAAAACTACCAAACACTATATTAAACTTCTTCGCAAGAGTACAAGCTACTTATCAGCGTGAAGCTAAAGACATCCATATTAGGGGCCTATCCTCCACTTCAATCAATCAATCAATATGAGGCTTATATCGCGCGTATTCCGTGGGTACAGTTCTAAGCGCAGGGATTTTTTATTTGTTTTATTTGTTATTTTTTTTTGTATGCAATTTATATCGCGCACATATTCAAGGCGCAGGGATTTATTTATGCCGTGTGAGATGGAATTTGTTTTTTACACAATACATCACGCATTCACATCGGCCAGCAGATCGCAGCCATTTCGGCGCATATCCTACTTTTCACGGCCTATTAATCCAAGTCACACGGGTATTTTGGTGGACATTTTTATTTATGCCTATTCAATTTTGTCAATCGTGGGATCTTTAACGTGCACACTCCACTTGCAGTAAGTAAACATTTCTGAAACCTCCATCGACCCTGTTTCGAGACACCAATGTCACAGAGTCGTCTGTTATGTTATGGAAACACCTTACCTGCTTCTTGAGCGACTGGCAAGGACGGAAAAGTAGGTCATCCATGGGAGGGGGGGGGGGGGTCTTAAATCATTATCGCCATTCAAATTAGTAAAATAAACAGGATGTTATTTCTTAGAGCAATGTCCTATGCAGTATACCCCGAACTCGTCAAACAAGTTTAGGATGGGGGAGGGGGTTGCGATGGGGAGAAGGGATGGGGGTATCGGTTGAAAGAGGTATGGTAAGGAGGTGGGGGGGGGGGGGGACTTTCACAAGTATTATACTTTAATAAACTACACACAATCAGTCATCCGTCGAATAGAATGTAGGGCACTTGCTCACAACATGAAACCTGCATGTTAAACTCCTTAAACCTGAGCAACAAACCCGCACAGCTGCTTTCATATGCGTGCAAGGAGTGAACTGAACAGTGTGCACTCTAACTTGCTTTCCTTCGGCTAGGAATAAGAAGACACCTCTTGCGTAGTTGTGTGTGTGGTGTGTGTGGTGTGTGTGTGGTGTGTGGTGGTGTGTGTGTGTGTGTGTGTGTATGATAACGATATGTTCTTTGCCGTATAACTGGAGACTGCCTACGTGTGTGCGGTAACACTACGCAATCCCACGCGAAAATCGTGCTGACCTAAATCACAGAAGCAGACATACACAATCGCTGGGCCTTCCCACTTTCAATGTTTTGTACTGCTCTTGTTCAGCCAGTCGGCCGTTTCTTAGACGCTAGACTTGGCGAGTGTGGCGAGGAATTAGTGTTTCTTAGGCAATTCTCGCCGCGAGCTGAACTGAACTGCACTGAACTTTATTTTACAAGGACACACACACATTGACCCCAGAGTACCAGAGAAACAAGTCTAATCCGTAGACAGAGAAACAAACAGAGAAACAAACTAACAAACAAAGTTCTTTACTGGCTCTTTTGAGAATAACGGTGGTAATAATTATACACAAAAAAGAGAAAACAATCTAGTTCATGTATGTACATGTAGTACACACACGTTGCAGTTAACGACACCTTGTTTACTTATGTGATTATCTAACACGTTGGTAGATCATAAAGAGGGATGCAATTCGTCAACGATCGACTATTTTAACCTCGAACAAAACAATGCATTTTACGATTTTTGTAGCGTGTTTGCATGCAATCAAGAGTCACTTCATCCTTACCCGTATCACACACTTTATGAGGAGGTAAAAATAAGACAGCAACTACAAAACTATGCACTAATCGAACAGCCATTAAGTTTCCTCGCAAATCTGCTTTGGTTTTTGACGTGCTATATCTGGTTAATATTTTACAGCAGTTTAAAAACGACATAAAATCGCTGGCAGCAGTTGGCACTAAATACAGAGATGCTCTGCAAATGTGTAAAATCTGTGTATGATCTGAAAATGGATATTACAATGGATCTGAAATTTGTGTGAAGCAGGGCTCGTTGTCCACACCTATATCGCAGCAATATGAGGACAACTTGCAAATTAATTTTCAGTGGGGTGCAGCAATTTGCGGACCAAAGACCGCCTATTTGGGGACGTCCGCAAATAGTCGCATTTTTTGGCCGATGTCCGCAAATTGCTGCAATATAGCGACGGACGACCCCATTTGGTCCTATTTGGTCCGCATATTGCGGTAAATTCACAAACACACACTCACACACACACAACACACACACACACACACACACACATTATAATCCCCCCTCCCGAATCCCCTCCCCCATTCTCTACCCGCTAGCTCCTCTTTGTCTCACTCTCTCCTCCTTACAAATAACAATTTGATACGTTCATCTTTACCACCCCCTCCCCGAATCAACTCCCCATTCTCCACCCGATAGCTCCTCTTTGTCTCGCTCTCTCCCCCGTGAGACGTTTTCATCTTTCGCCGTGTTGATATTTCGCTTCTCGGCCTCGTTGATCTAGTATAAACTCTACACTGAACAAAAAAACACCCTTCGATAGTACTGATGAGCGACCTTGTGTACCTTACATTCATGGGGCCAAATTTGTCCAACCAATATTTGTTTTATTTAACTTAGAAATTTGATTCATCCTAAAATGTTTCCTTCTTAATCAAGGGACGTAACCACTCAGTACACGTTTTCGAAGAATTCGATTTTGGGGTTGAAATCTATTAAATTTTACCACCAATTTTCTTCACATGCAAGAAACTGACATGCTTTTCGTCCTTAAATAATTTCACTTCTTAATTTTACCAGGAAACAACATTTCAGTCTTGAGTATATGTCGAGGGGGAAATATGTACACAGGCGAAAGATGAAATCGTGACCGGCAGGGTATCTCGGCTGCCTACTTGAGTGAGTAACAGAACAGGTCGACAAAAGACAGTCAAGTATGTAATGAGCCAATGTGTCAAGTTCTGAATTCTTCTCATACCACTGTCCCCTGGGCAGATTCACTTGAACTTGAAGCAGCTTGTCTGGATACATCGTCCTCCCTCAAGATCGTAAAATGCCCAATTAAGTACTTGAGATATCAATGGCCGCCCCCGCTTTCAGTCTCATGCACTGAGCTAGTCTGATTAAACAGCTTTCTAAAGGTTGCGTCCGTCTATGTGAAACGTGTTTTTCCTTTGTGTTCCACCGCTTGTGACCCATTGTTTCGCTATACTGACTCAAAAGTTGAGTCTAAAAGAATGTGTATCCCTTGAACTGAGTTAGGGCTGACATTGTGACTATTGGAAAGACCCGCCATCTTTGGCCGGTCCGTTTCCAATCATGGTCTCGACAATCAAGTAATCTGTGCATGTGTACATGGAGTACAATAAGTGATAACGTCTCATGTGGAACAACTGAAAACAACTTACCTTCGAGTTGATTACGATGAATATTTTAGTCCTGAAAGTGTTCATCAAAGTTGAAAACCAAATTTGGGATACACAAAGTCGACCGTGGCCATCACCGGAGAACGCTGTCGGTTAGTATAACGCGTCTTTTTTTGGGAGGGAAAGTTTCGCACTCTCAAATCCATTTAACTCAGCAAATTCCTTGAAACAATATGCATTTATGTTATACTCTTTTCGTCTTACACAATTAGTGAACCTCTATTATTTGACTGAACATTAATTGAATAGAATATTACGAAACTAAAATGCAGGTGAAAAAACCGAAATGATTGACAAAGTTTCGACTTTGTCTCTCTCTGTCTCTCTCTGACTCTCTCTGTCTCCCTCTCTCCCCCCTGTCTCCCTCTCTGTTCTCTCTTATCTCTCTCCTCCCTCTCGTCTGTCTGTCTGTCTGTCTGTCTTCTGTCTGTCTGTCTCTTCTCTCCTCTCTCTCTCTCTCTCTCTTTCTTCTCTCTCTCTTCTCTCTCTCTCTCTCTTCTCTCTCTCTCTCTCTCTCTCTCTCCTCCCCCCGACCCCCAGCCCCAATTTTTGGAAGGTTAGAAACTAGAGGACGTACATTTCTGTACAGTCACCATAAAATCTTCATCATGAATGCAAAAATGTTAACAAAATCGGCAAACCATAAAAGAACATGAAAAAAGGAAGAGGTTGCATTAAAGGCTGTTGGGTACTGGCTCTCAAAATCCGTTCAGCAGAATGAGTTCGCATGTAACTGAAACTATTCTTAAAAGTTACTTGGTGATTTAAAAGCTTGATAACACAAGTCCCATGATTTTAGACATGCTACAATGCCTTTAATCGAAGAAGTTTGCGTTCTTGGCCGAGTCAATGCAATGGCTCGAAAATTACCTCCCTTGGACGCGTGACGTCTATAGCGGAATCGGCGGGTGGAACGGCGCTCTCTTATGCCGTGCAATGGGCGCAATCGGGTAGTCTAGTCATGTCCTCAAGAATACTTCAAAAGGTAGGTCAAGAGAAAACTAAGGACGGGGTGCGAGGGTGACTTCTCCCAGGTTATAACATATCAAACAATAAATAACGGAGTAGTACATAACATGTATTCTGCTCCCTTCCTGCTTTTTCAGGTGTAATTCCCACTTGAACCCTGTTTTAGTTCAACTTATTGGCAGATATATTGTCACGCGCCGAGGGACACAAAACACACACACACACACACACACACACGCACGCACGCACGCACACACACACACACACCATAACATGTGTACACACACACGCACATACACACTAACACGTTAATCACACAACCACACACACACACACACACACACACACACAACACACACACACACACACACACACACACGCACGTATAGACAATCACAGAGATTAGGTTCATGTATTCTGCCCCCCTCTCGCCAATTTACAAAATACAACAAGAGGTTGATGAGCACAGTAGATCAACTTTAAACGTACACAAATATATTTTTAGCATTACTTTTCAATTCTCGTTGATGCATTAATGATGCCAGAAAATGTAACCGGACGCATTTGGAACGCCAAAAAGCAATCAAATACATTGCGCGGTACATCGGCGCTTAATTTCATAACGTCTGACTGAGTCATTTGTTATTCGGTGTGATAGTTTCGCACATATCTATCTCCTGTATGTTGAAAATCTGTTCACCTTACGTAAATTTTCAAAGGCTTTATATATATATTGATAAACGATACGACAAACCGTGCAGGTGAAAAAATTGTAATGACTGACGTAGGATTTACGTTGTGGATTTCACGTTGAGGGCACGTTGGCGATCAATCAAACCCCAACCGTTGTGTGTTTACGTTGAAACTACGTTGTAGGAACGTTTGTTGTATCAAA
>NC_090258.1:32686399-32716399 GCF_037325665.1 Littorina saxatilis
GTTTGACTTTATAGTGTCTTTGTTCTGCGCGAACTTAGAATCCGGTTTCATTCTAGAATGGACCGGGTCCAGGTTGGAATTCTAACCCTGCGCAAGTGCAGGGGTGCCATTCTAGAATGAAACCCTTGAATAAAGGGGGCCGTAATGTTTGTAGGTAAGACAGAGTTGTCTTCCCTTGAATTATCTCCACCTGCACCTTCCCTTTGATAAAATGGGGCTGATTTGTCTACCCCTGAAAAAAATCCTTTGGCGATCTTGCGATGTCATGTCATGTCAAGAAAGTTGACACTCCTGAGTACGCAATAAACAAAGGCAGACCATAGCAAGGGGGACTACCAGGGCGGTAATGTTTGCAGGGCAGTTGTTTTTGTGATGAGAGCCGGTTGCGGCCGCTTGCAATGTCAGCGCTGTCTCCCTCTCGGAAATGTCCGGTTTTTTGACAATTTTTTGACAGACAGACAGACAGACGGTCAGACCGACTAACCGACAGACAGACCAACAGAAGGACAGAGTGAGTTATAGAGCTGTTGTCACAGGTTTAAAAAAAAAGTTGACATTATATCTTCACAATTCAGAAGACCAACTTCATGTATATGAATAAGATTAAAAGTTACAAGCGAGATCGGCAAAACACTGTCAGTCCGGAAATTTCCGTTCGTAGCGATCAGTGCTGAGTGTCTCTCAAAATCGTAATCACTTTCAGAACATCACAATCCCAATTCACGATGTCTTTGAGTAAAGTGTAAAAAACCCGAGAAAAAAAACCCAACCAAACACACAAAAAACAAAAACAAACAGAAAATCCACATTTGTGGCTTTGGCTGTGTGATAGTCTAACTGAAATGACTATTCCAACTTGGACCCAAATTCCAACCTTGCGCACGGCCGATTCTAGAATGGACCAGCAACAAGGGTTTCATTCTAGAATGGCACCCCTGTACTTGCGCAGGGTTAGAATTCCAACCTGGACCCGGTCCATTCTAGAATGAAACCGGATTCTAAGTTCGCGCAGAACATCTTCATGCCTTGCCACTGCCACGTCATAGTTAGCCAATGCCACTTTAGTTTTGCCACTTATTATTCTGAATTATTGATGTTCTTGTGTTGTATTTTTACTTTGACTTTTGATGTATTTTGAAACCATGACTAATGATTTGTTTTTGTCTCTTTTGTCTTTTATTAGTTTGCCATCGTGCTTTTGTCGACTATATGTTAGTAGCAGGAATAAAACACTGTGAACACTGATTCCTATTGTTGAGTGAAGAATCTATTCCCTACCTATCCCTACTCTCCAACCACCTCTACCCTTTCCTACCACACCCCCACACTACCAACCCACCACCCCGTTACATATATGATACTACACACATGATAATTTCATACACAATACGTTGTAATATAGTATTTAGTGTTTTCTTACCCTGAGGTGACGAAATCCAAAGAGTCGTAATCTAAGTCTGTGTCGTCATCGCCGTTAGCAGCTGTGCAACTGTCGATCAAAAACCCAGGATATGCTGCACACAGACACACACACACACACACACACACATGCGCGCGCGCGCACACACAGACACACACACACACACACACACACATGCGCGCGCGCGCACACACACACACACGCACACACACAATTATTCTCAATAATTGCCAAGGTTTTTCTTTTAAAAAGATTAGAAAAACACTAACGTACTAGATTATAAGACACAATTCCCTCGAATTTCGGACACTGTTATGTCCGAACATTACCCAAGTTTTCCTTTCAAGGACAAACAGCTAAAACGAGTACCTAGTAAAGTGTGGCGTTCGACGGTGAGGATGTGTATGTGCCTGTGTGTGTTGTACTAGAATAACGTATGCGTACATGGAATGACATTGCGGCAGAGACTGTAGAGTACAAAACTCCATAGTCTCTGATTGCGGGTTACCTGAACATTGACAATGACGAAAGAAAGATTGTGTGTGTGTGTGTGTGCGCGCGCGCGTGTGTGTGTGTGTGCGTGCGTGTGTGTGTGCGTGCGTGTGTGGGTGTGTGTGACCATGTTTGAATTTATTCGGATTTAGTTCTCTTTCCTTGTTCTAGGACCATGAGCCCTAGTACTACGCTGGCTCACATGTATGTATAGCTGAAAGCTTATGGGTGTCGGCAGGCGTTTGCGCATGCGCTTATGTCGGCCTTCTTTTTTTTTTGGATCCCCGGACATGATAATGCTTTATGATCGTGTATTTGTGCTATTCAAGGGCGCTTTATAAAATGCGATGGGTGACAAACGACAAATGTCCATGTAAATAAAATTCAACCAGTTTTTATATTTTTATAATTTATTGCCTGTCATGAGCGAAGGTTTGGTGGCCTAACGGTTTAGGCGATGCGCTGCGAACATTGTGGTCCGGGGTTCAGGCTCCGCTTGCGGCGAGTATTTTAGATTACATTTTTCTTGGTCTCCTATTTTTGTGAAATCCTTCTGGAGTGCAAGTGTCAGTTGACACATTTTTTAAGGTCAAATTAGTTTTTAATATAAATAATTTTTAGAGCGTGTGTTCTGCGCTTGTTCACACTTGTTCAAAATGCATACTCATGATACTGGGCAACTGAGCGACATCATTGACTTACACGACCGAGTTGCCAAAATACTGTTCTGCAATGAAATTACGTCTCTATAAATATTTTTGTTGTCTGCCAACTATTGATCATGTTGTAAGGCAAGGCTCGTTCAGAACAAGATGTTTCTATGAACGTATGTTTATTCTTGTGCGATTTGCGATTAAACTTGATGCGGCGTCGTATAGTCAACACAAACTTTCACATGTGGACAAATGTCATGACATTCGGCGCATGCGTACACTGAAGTTGATTGGAAGAGAAAACGTTGACCCGACGCTAACTCGAGCTGAGAAAAGACAAGGAACTGCGCAGACTGAAAATGGTTTGTATTCTTTTGTGTGTAGGCCTATATTATGTTAGCATGTACGTCTGTCATTACATATACTAGTTCGAAGTCGTCATTTTGTGTTCTGTTTTCTTGCTCTCACCCTGTTGTTACTGTATATCTTTTCCTCCAAATTTTCTAACAGGGAGATCTTCAAACTTCACACTGAAAGTTAATTCTTTGTTTTTTAATACTGCAAGTGTTACCTTACTTGTGGTCTTTTGCTGAAACAGTGAAAGTGAAAGTTCTTCACCCTGGATACACTATACAGTGTATGCATCATTAATCTGACAGTTTTCAATTACTTTCTTGATTTCTGTTGAATTTTCTTGCACTTGCACAGTTGCAGTGTTTGGTGACATACGATTGCTCTCATGTATGGTTAGCTGGGAGCTCATGAGGCTCACGGCAGGCGTTTACGCATGCGCTAATGTCGGCAGGTTTAACCGTGTATTTGTGCTATTCTAGGGCGCTTCATGAAATGCGATGTGGTGCCAAACGACAAATTTCCATGTAAATGTAGATTAAAATGAAAGTTTTCTTATATTTTTATAATTTTATTGCCACTGAATCTTGAAGTCTGCGTGGCCTAACGGTTTAGACGCTGCGCTGCGAACATCGAGGTCCCGGATTCAAGGTCCGCTCTCGGCGAGTATTCTGGTGGAATTTTTGGGGGTCTGCTATTATGGTTAAATCATTCTGGAGTGCAATTGTCAGTTGACAGACTTTTAAAGGTCTAATTAGTTTTTTTCTAGGGCAAGCCCATGATTTCACAAGTTGTAATCTGCACGCCGGCACGCGTCACAAGTGTATCATCTTTCAAGTTGTAATCGACCCAATAAACATGCCAGAACTGGGCCACTGCTGGCTTTTTGCTGGCAAGTTTGGTAAAGCTGGCCATAAAAAAAACCAACACTGGGCCAATTATGGTTTGCCAACAAAGGCCCAGTTATGGCTTGCCATCACTGGCCCATCTCTGGCATTCCAGTAATATTGTCGGCCAGTAAAATGCCTTAATTGGCCCACTGTTGGCACGCCATTGGTGGCCCAGTGCTTGTTTGCCAGCATTGGGCCATAGGTGGCGATTTGCTGGCAATTATAGGTGGGTTTTTGCTGGCACGCCAGCAGTGGGCCAATGCTGGATAATTGCTGGCAAGAAGATCTGCGACAGCACAGCGGTATGACTTTCTCACTTGGAGTGACGTAATGTACAAACAAATGTCGAAATATCTTGACGTCACTCGTGATGATGACGCATTGTCAACTAAATCCGGCCCGCGGTGGTTCTGCAGATGTCCGGTTATTTGTTTTGCATTCAACTTCAAGGAATTTCCAAAGCACCTTCTTCGATTTCAGTACGCGTCCGATCTCCTCCGGCTAGAAGCAAGCGTGGTGAGTTTCACAAACAGTTGTGTGAGCAGGTCGTCGCAACGGCGTTAGATCTAGTATCTTCTTGTTCTTTTCCTCCGTTGTCGGTCTTTTTTTCAACTTTCTTCTGCTGGACGTTTGAGTCAGTTCGCAAAATATAATAGACTTTAAGAAGTCGTCCTCTCTGTAAGAAAGAATCTGCGCGCGCACGCGCGTGTGTGTGTGTGTGTGTGTGTGTGTGTGTGTGTGTGTGTGTGTGTGTGTGCGCCCGCGCGCGCGGTTGTGTGTGTGTGTGTGTGTGTGTGTGTGTGTGTGCCCGCGCGCGCGGTTGTGTGTGTGTGTGTGTGTGTGTGTGTGTGTGTGTGTGTGTGTGTGTGTGTGCCTTTTTCCTTTCTTTGTGTGATTGAGTTTGTTTTGTCTCTGTCAAAAGAAAAGCACCATAGGCATTACCATAAGCTTACTTGTAACCAAACAAATTGCATCTTGTGAATGTTGACATTGAGTATGTGTCTATTCACTCCAGGACAAAGATTTGTGCAAGTGTCTGACTGCCCAACTGGATAAGATGCAGCTCGCCTGGGTCTCAGTTCCTGAGAGAAACGCAAGAGAGCTGTCCGAGACAACGTAAGCTTCGCAGGTTAGATCAAAATACATATTCCTGTTGACCCCTTACTTCTGCTTGGCATTTTAGTCAGTTCAGAAAATATGATAGATTACAAGAAGTCGTCCTCTCTGTGAGAATGCCTCTGTGTGTGTATGTGTGTGTGTGTGTGTGTGTGTGTGTGTGTGTGTGTGAGTGTGCGCGTGTGTGTGTGCGCGTGTGTGTGTGTGAGCGCGCGCGCGTGCGTGCGTGCGTGTGCTGTTTGCTTGCATGCCTGCGTGTATGCTTGCGTTTGTTTGGTTGTTTGGTTGTGTGTGTGTGTGTGTGTGTGTGTGGGTGTGTGTGGGTGTGTGTGTGTCTGTCTGTCTGTGCGTGTGTGTGTGTGATATGGAATAATGAATTAAAACCAACAAAACTCGTTTGCTTTCATGTTTCAAGAGGTGAACGGCAGGAGGACTTGAGAGTTTCAATGGCTTACCGTAGGCTACGACGTCAGGACAAAGAAAAGAAGCGTTATCTCAACGTTGCGGATGCGAACAGAGAAATGACAGAATCAAGACAATCCTACGGAGGTTTACTGGGAAGTGAACAAGAAACATTCCTGCCTTTGGTCATCATGTCTCGAGTGTGAAATTTAGAACGCTGTACAAATAAAATAAAACAGTGAGCAACTGAAAACAAAGCGTACGTTTCTGTAATGTTTCGGTAATGAGTCGTTGCTGTTTGGAAGCTTTACATTTGTTTTGTTTTTGAGTCACTTGAGAAAAAGTGACTCTATGTAATCGGTCAGTGTTAGTCTGTCCGGCCGGCCGTCCGTAGACACCACCTTAACGTTGGACTTTTCTCGGAAACTATCAAAGCGATCGGGCTCATATTTTGTTTAGTCGTGACCTCCAATGACCTCTACACTTTAACGATGGTTTCGTTGACCTTTGACCTTTTTCAAGGTCACAGGTCAGCGTCAAAGGAAAAATTAGACATTTTATATCTTTGACAAAGTTCATCGGATGTGATTGAAACTTTGTAGGATTATTCTTTACATCAAAGTATTTACATCTGTAGCCTTTTACGAACGTTATCAGAAAAACAAGGGAGATAACTAGCCTTTTCTGTTCGGCAACACACAACTTAACGTTGGGCTTTTCTCGGAAACTATAAAAGTGACCGGGCTCAAATTTTATGTGAACGTGACTCATTGTGTTGTGAATAGCAATTTCTTCCTGTCCATCTGATGCCTCATATAATATTCAGAACTGCGAAAGTGACTCGATCGAGCGTTTGCTCTTCTTGTTAATATATATTACTGTATTGTTGTTGTGCCCGCTATAACTGCGTTGATGACGATATTCTGTCAAAACCACTGCCTTTACTTGCCAGATAAGTTACACGACAAATGTGATTAGCATTTCAATTGCATTTTACTGATGAATTTGATAATTACGCATATGCATATTGCTAATGTACAGCTTGACAGCATTGCCCTTTGCTTTATTTGCGCACGTCTTGCCGCCAGCATGGGTTGAAAAGTCCATTGATGTGCTGTGTTTTGTTATTGTTATTACATTCACAGTAAAAAATGACAAAACAAAGCATATTTATAGACTTCTAACAACCATCTATGGGCTAACAAGACTGTGCAGATCGAGTACATGAATAGAGCCGTCATTCTATCCGAATCAGTGGTATTGGTATATTTCCTGCAACTTATTGGCATTTTGCTGGCAATGGTAAAGACAGAAATATGGCATTTTGCCGGGCCACAACTGGCCCGGTAATTTCAGCAGGTAAAGGGCCATTAACGGAAAATATATGGAAAAAAGTTTTTTTTATATGGAACTAAAAACCTGCAAAATGCTGGCGAAATGCTGGCGAAATGCTGGCAAAATGCTGGGTTTTTGATGGCAAGCCATCAATAAGCCATCAAATAAATGATGGGTTTTTGCTGGCAAAATTCTGGCAAAATGATGGCAAGCCATCAAAAAGCCATCAAATAAATGATGGGTTTTTGCTGGCAAAATTCTGGCAAAATGATGGCAAAATGATGGCAAGCCATCAAAAAGCCATCAAATAAATGATGGGTTTTTGCTGGAAAATTGCTGGCAAATTGCTGGCAAAATGATGGCAAGCCATCAAAAAGCCAGCAAATAAATGATGGGTTTTTGCTGGCAAAGTGCTGGCTTGCCAGTGATGGCCCATCAATTTGCCAATGTGCATACGGGTAATATGCCAGCATTGGGCCATAGGTGGGCCTTTGATGGCAGTAGTTCTGGCAACTGGCATTGCCATCAAAACGCCAGCAATGGCCCACTTCTGGCATGTTTATTGGGGATATGCGTCACAAGTCTTACAAACTACCAAGATTGTACCAAAGAAACTGTTCTATACTATTTTTTCCCAGTTTTGCCAAGTTTTTGATTTCTGTCTGCATCCAGTCGCCTCCCTTTACATACTATGCACACCATTCGGCGTCATTGCCATCAGTTGGAACGGTCAGTTTTCCCTCATCCCCAGCTGGGCATGCACAGTCCAAAAAGTACATACAATGTTTTTCTATCGCCTAGTTTTGCCGAGTTTTTGAATAGCGTTTGCAACCAGTTGCCTTTTGACGGTTTTTTTGATTTTTTAATTTTGTTTTTACACAATATGCATAACATTGGGCGCCATTGCACCGAAACTGTTCTATTCTATTTTTTCTCTGTCTGTCTCTCCTCCTGTCTATCTGTCGGTCTACTTGTCTGTCTGTCTATCTCAGTGTCTCTCTCTCTATCTCTCTTTTTTTCTGCCTCTCTCTCTATTTCTGTTACTCTCTCTGTCTCTCTCCTTCTGTTTGTCTGTCTGTCTCTTTCTCTCTCTCTCTCTGTCTCTCTCTGTCTCTCTCTCTCTCAGTCTCTCTCTTTCTCTCTCTCTCTGTCTCTCTCTCTCTCTCCTTCTGTCTGTCTGTCTGTCTGTCTGTCTCTTTCAGTCTCTCCCTCTCTCTGTCTCTGTCTCATTCTATCTCTCTCTCTCTTTCTGTGTCTGTCTGTCTGTCCCTCTCTCGATCTCTCTTTCTCTCTGTCTGTCTCTGTCTGTCTGTCTGTCTGTCTGTCTGTCTGTCTCTCTCTCTCTCTCTTATTTCTATGTAAGGATAGTGAGAACCGGACATTATATTATTCAGTGCACTCGATCAGCTGAATGGCTATCACGTCTTAGTGTACTTGTTTTTCTTTCCAAAAACAGTCAACAGGAGAATAGGGACAGACATCAAGTTCATGATTTGTTTTACTAGTGCGCCTTGCACCATCGGCGTAGATATGAAAATATCCCATTACAATTCCATTATGTGCGTCAAAGGGCCCGTTGGGATTACGCACCACTGTGCCACTCTATGTCTACTTACATCGGAGTACAACATTCGGATTAAGCAAAGCAAAGCCCACGACCAGCTGAGTGTCTCGCGACTGGGGTGGGCTGTGATTGACCGTTGACCTCACCCCGGCATTGAAACAACAGAAGTGGAGGGGGTTATGACAAAGCAACTCTCCCGCTGAGAGGGACAGTTAGACACCGACACTTGGTACCTTTTTGTATCAGTGAACGAGCGCGGGCAGCCTCTACTGGAAGCGCTCTGGAGATAATGATAGGGTTTACTCTGTCGGGTCTTCATATCGAACAGTTATTCTTGCGTGCTCCGCCGCTGGTGTTATGCAATATGTCCAGGTTTCACAAGAATTCCTTGTTTTGGTCACCGACACACTGAACATTTCTGTACGCGAAGAACTGTCACCATTGCATTTATTTTGCTCTTTTTCTCATTTTGTTCATGTTGTTTGAACACCGTGTTAACTATTTACAGGAACTTCGTAACTTGTTACTAAAACTAAAAGTTCCGCAGCAGAATCGTCACTGCATATGACATTTTGTTATTTCTTGCAATGTTTTTAATTGTTACTCGTTCTTCTCACTCTCTTCGTGTTGTTTTTACACTTTGCAAATAGTTGTGTTTGTGTGTGCTGTAAGTTCCTCACGAAACACATTTTCCGCCACTCTGCATTTGACATAATTTTAAAAATGTCGGGTCTTCTTTGTTTGAATTCTTCGCACTCTGTTCATATACATGTTACTCTGTATGTCTTCTTTGCAATAAAATGGGTATCTTTTACTCAAAGTTTCTCAACAGGGAGATCTTGCAGTGCATGTAACATTTCGTACTTTCGTACAGTATTCTTTGTTAGCTCATTTGTGGTCTTTTGCTCAAAGTTCTTCAACAAGGAGATCCAGCCCCATTGCATTTGACAATTTTCAATCTTTATTCGTCTGTTTATTTTTTGTTCGACTAATAACTTCATTGTTCTTCATTGCAAAACGTTAACGTTGGGTGATCTTTTACTGCCTGCAGTGATGACCATATCACCAAGAAAATTACATGGTAATTTGCATCAAGATTGCAGTATATTTCAGCCGGCCAATGATTGACAGTGCACTGCATCAGATCTGCTCTCATTGCTTTACTTATCATTGCAAGGTTCAAAACAATTCATGGGAGCAGTGAGCTGTTTTATGCTATGACATAACTGAACCCAAGTGACCTGGATACCATTTTATTTTAAGGAACATCGCTTTGATGGTTTTATGTTATGTGCAGATTGCTCATTGTCATAATACATTAGTTGGGTGGCTGCTTCATCCGAGTCACCTTGTGTTACATGTTACTGTGATTATGTGTGGATTGGTGCTTCCTCCTTTTTAGTCACTTTTCTTCCACTGGTGATACCGTGATTGAAGTTGCATTGCTGCTCCCACCTTTGATTCCCGTTTCAGTCGTTCATTTTTCTGTATATGAGTGGATTGGGGTAATTCAAATGACATAGTATACATTAATCAACATTAGACAATCAATGCCTTCAATACAGCAATTGCAGGCAGGATCAGGACATTTCCCATGGATGAATGCGTTCATATCATTGATTAAATTTGCGCATATTGCGCAAGTGAAACTTTACAACGAAGGCCGGCGTTATTTTTTCAGTCATTTGAATTTAACAAATATTTTGATAGCTGTTGTGCATGAACTTTAGTTCGTCCACGACCATTCTACAAAGTTTCGAGTCTATAGGTAAAATGGTCGGACATTTACCTTTTCTCCAAAACTGAGGTGTTATCAAATTACACCTCCGAAATTGTCAATTGCGCGGAAGCTTTCCTGAATAGGCATGGCCTTGAACCCAGCTCTAACTGCTTTCTTCAGGTCACCAATGATCTAGGGGATGAGGCGTGTGTTTGTGTATACTCTAAAAATACGACTATGGCTGCACCATTGGAACCCCTTTCATGACCGTGCCTAAACATGGCAAAATACGGTATAAAGGAGTTAGTTTGATTTTACGTTGGAACGTTCTTTTATGCGGAGTTCCATTCTACGTTTTCAAAGTCGCACACACAACTAATCACCCCCCCCCCCCCCCCCCCATGTTCTACAACATGTTTTGGCCCTGTTGATCTCTGATCAACCCTTTTTTCTTGCTTGTATTATGATTGTGTAAGTGTAAAGCGCTCTGGGCTCGTCACCACGAGGTTTACGCGCTATATAAGTAATCGTTATTATTATTATTATTATTATTATTATTATTATTATCATCGTGTCGTCTGCTACCAGCGTCTGACATGTATTGTTCGACTCCAGCGAGCGAAGAAACACTATGTACAGCGAATTGACACTTCCAGTGATGCTGTTGTTGTCACCCCTTCAGATCCACAGTGTGTGTCAAGCTCTCCTGCCTTGGTCAAGCGTAAGAAAGCGAAATGCAGCAGTGTGTTGACCCCAGACACCTGTCTTCCTGCGTATGTTACACTACTAGTTTGTCTAGGTGGTCCAGTGAACGATACTTTCCGCCTGTGGTTACACATAAAAGGAAAGGGCCTGAACCTTCTGAGCACGGATACCTGCTTTTAACCGGTATTAATCAAATGTGGCTCTGATTTTATAACTTTTAAACATCAATTGGATGAAATAAACACTCGTTTTTATCGTCCCATCCCCCCAGAATACGTATGTGGATCCCACTTAAACTGAGGTGATACAAAGTACTCGACTTTATTCAATCTTAACAGATCCTCTTATCACCCCCACTCCCGTCATCCTCCCGCTTTTAACCAGCCCCCGTACCCACCTTGTTTTTTGTGGGTTTTTTGATATCGTATAAAGTTTGATATTGATAATCTTCTATTAGGCCTAAAAAAAAAAATAGGTGTGGTTACGGTAACCCGACCTACCCTATTTTTAGGGGCCGACCCTATAACTTTTTATTACATTTGTAAAAAAAACCAAAAAAAACCACCAAGAAAACGAGTGCAAAAAACGCAATGAAACCGAAAGTACTCGTGTCGTCATGCAGACGACAGACGATGCAAGGGAAATAACTCCTTCTACTAAAAAGGCCCAACAGACGCTTGCCATGACAAAAATGGCGGCATCTTCTTCGGTTGCTACACGCTTAAAAAAAGTTTTTAAAAAAAGTGATTGCCTACCTTCCTACCCTATTTTTTACATTTAGTCAAGTTTTGACTAAATGTTTTAACATAGAGGGGGAATCGAAACGAGGGTCGTGGTGTGTGTGTGTGTGTGTGTGTGTGTGTGTGTGTGTGTGTGTGTGTGTGTGTGATTGTGTGTGTGTAGAGCGATTCAGACCAAACTACTGGACCGATCTTTATGAAATTTTACATGAGAGTTCCTGGGAATGATATCCCCGGATGTTTTTTTCTTTTTTTTCGATAAATACCTTTGATGACGTCATATCCGGCTTTTTGTAAAAGTTGAGGCGGCACTGTCACACCCTCATTTTTCAATCAAATTGATTGAAATTTTGGCCAAGCAATCTTCGACGAAGGCCGGACTTTGGTATTGCATTTCAGCTTGGTGGCTTAAAAATTAATTGATGACTTTGGTCATTAAAAATCTGAAAATTGTAAAAAAAATAAAAAAATTATAAATTGATCCAAATTTACGTTCATCTTATTTTTCATCATTTTCTAATTTCAGAAACATATAAATTTGTTATATTTGGATTAAAAACAAGCTCTGAAAATTAAAAATATAAAAATTATGATCAAAATTAAATTGTCGAAATCAAAATTTTCAAAAACACTTTCATCTTATTCCTTGTCGGTTCCTGATTCCAAAAACATATATATCTGATATGTTTGGATTAAAAACACGCTCAGAAAGTTAAAACGAAGAGAGGTACAGAAAAGCGTGCTATCCTTCTCAGCGCAACTACTACCCCGCTCTTCTTGTCAATTTCACTACCTTTGCCATGAGCGGTGGACTGACGATGCTACGAGTATACGGTCTTGCTGAAAAATTGCATTGCGTTCAGTTTCATTCTGTGAGTTCGACAGCTTGACTAAAATGTTGTATTTTCACCTTACGCGACTTGTTTTGGCTATGTTACCTTAACCACACCTATTTTTTTTGGCCTAAATAACACTTCATAGCATCACACCAGTTTAGGATTAATTTAGCAGAGGTACAATAAGGTGCAGATGCAACATGTTATTGTTTATACAGGGGCCTATGTGATTGATATATCATTTTTCTTGTATTGGTAACAGCTAATGAGTTATGATAGTAAATTGTGCTTTTCAATGGGTTAAATTCAGAGTATGAAATGCAACTAGACAGTTGTTTTACTGCAACAAAAATCACCTACTTTGGTAATTTTAAATTCTGACTGTAGGTACTAAGGTTGTTATTAATATTATGACCGAAATTCATATTAGGATACACAATAACACTGCAGTACATGCATGCAGATATTGACAAACTAATGCTTGGGCACACACATGTTCTGTTCTGTTTACATGTCATTGTTTTTGTATAGATCTGAGTTTTAACTGCACAGATAAACAGTTGAAACACATTGTACACACCCCCTATAATGATGTTATACATTTCAACCATTTATGTATCTGATTATTTCTCCTGCAGTTCCTTCCCTTGGCACTTGACCTACTAGCCTTCTTTGCAAAGCTTCCTCAGCTGCATCTACAGACCTTACTCAATTGGACTGGATTCAATGCTGCAGTGCAAGATGGCAGATTCCGCCAATGTCGAAAGTAGGTTTGATGAATTGTGTTCCATACAAAATAGGATATACTAACAGTAACAGTGTAACGAATACATTGGAATTGGTTTCCACTAACATTTTTTGACACGCTGTCACTTTTTTCTTAAAGTTGAAAGTAAGTGAGGACATTTTTTTTCTTGTAAGTGTATACAGTGGAACCCCCCAAGTTAAGACTTCCTCCATTTAAGACCTTGCCTTTTCAGATTTTCTGTTAATAACTTCTCTAAATTTACCCCCGATTTAAGATCCTCCTTTTTAAGACCTGGTTTTCTCAGATTTTTGGAGGTCATAAATGTGGGTTCCGCTGTACATGTATAAACCTAACATGTTTTTTGTAACTTTAGTGGAAATTAACTTTTTTTCCTTTTTTTTAAACACTGGGACCATAAACTGTTTCTTTTATCTTTGTTCTTAGCACAAGCACACAAAATATACTTTCATTATTATTATTTTTCAAGCAGCCAAAATGTTTGTTCTTTTAAAGCAAAAATGTATTTACACTTTCTCACACAAACTTTTCGTTGTTTTTTCTACTTCAAGCATTTGATTGTTTTCTCGGCTTGTTTCTTTTAACTTTGTTCCTAGCACAGGCACACAAATAAAATGTAATAATTTTATTTTAAACACAAGCAACCAAAATGTGTTATTATTTTAAACAAACATTCATTTACACGTACTCACACAAACAAACTTGTCGTTCTTTTTATCTATTTCAAGCACAATTATGCTCTTTTACCCCGCTTGTACGTTTTCCTTTGTCTGTTGTTCAGGTTCGCTTGTACCTGCCTATGATAGTCAGCAGTCCAACAGACACATCGACGGTTCTTGCCATACATTCATGTTTTAAGGGAACTGGAACTGCAACACATTGTCCTCGTTTTTGACCAGGCCATTTTTGCGAAAGCACAGGTCATCAGGTGGCAAGACCCAGTCTTCAGGGAGACCCTGATTCATTCCTGACTTTGAACATGCAGTGTACAAAAACTTTGCTGATAATGTGTACATTTTTTATTTCAAGATCCTATGTGAGCTGAGCGTGCAAAGAACAGAAACTTTGTAGGTGTGTGCATCTTCCGCATTAATATTCCAATGAGTGCTGAGAAACTTTGCGGTACATATCACGCTTTGACCTTGTGTCAACTGTTCCGCCGCGCCTTTGCTTAAACTTGCGGATAATGCAATTATCTTCATTTGCCAGTATTTGATGGTAGGTTCTATTAATATTCTCTTGAAAGTCAATCATATAGTTTAAAGAGTTTTATGTGTCTGTTTTGTACAGTTTGCAGCATGATACCAGGGATGTTCCTACAAATTCATACATGTATACAATATACAGGACAAATGTCATCTAGCTCTTGAACATCAATAGGACATTTGAACGCTTTAGAAACGTCAATGGACATCATAATTTATGTTGTGCAAAACACATTCCATAGAATGGCTCCAAAATCATACGCTCAAGGAAAAGCACACACTCACACACACACACACACACACACACACACACACACACACACACACACACACACACACACACACACACAGTCATATTATACAAAGAATATTTGTGCTTAGATTGTTTTATAATCTGGTTTGAAACATGTTCAGCTTTAGTCCATCTTTGGCAGGCTCTAGGTTTTGTGTGTGTGGCATATTTCAGTGAGCTTCGTCAAAATGTAATACGTAAGAGCGCTGAAGTTTTGTATAGTAAGGAAAAGTTAACGAATATTGCGCTGTTTGAAGGAATGGAGTTCTTTTCGCCTGAAGAATTCCTGTGATTAACTAAGTTGTGAAGGGCAGTTGACCGTTCTACCTGGGGAGGGGTTGCATTATGTTGGTGGTATATACATATAATCATCCAATTTCAGTGAAACTTTGGTCACAAATTAAATCATACATTCAATGTTAAGGAACAATAAACATAGTGTGCAGACATTGGTTTATTGATGTATGGCACACAGTTCCACAGTCAATCAATCAATCAATATGAGGCTTATATCGCGCGTATTCCGTGGGTACAGTTCTAAGCGCAGGGATTTTTTTAATTTTTTTATTTTTTTTATTTTATGCAATTTATATCGCGCACATATTTAAGGCGCAGGGATTTATTTATGCCCCAATAAACATGCCAGAAGTGGGCCATTGCTGGCGTTTTGATGGCAATGCCAGTTGCCAGAACTACTGCCATCAAAGGCCCACTTATGGCCCAATGCTGGCATATTACCCGTATGCACATTGGCAAATTGATGGGCCATCACTGGCAAGCCAGCACTTTGCCAGCAAAAACCCATCATTTATTTGCTGGCTTTTTGATGGCTTGCCATCATTTTGCCAGCAATTTGCCAGCAATTTTCCAGCAAAAACCCATCATTTATTTGATGGCTTTTTGATGGCTTGCCATCATTTTGCCAGAATTTTGCCAGAATTTTGCCAGCAAAAACCCATCATTTATTTGATGGCTTTTTGATGGCTTGCCATCATTTTGCCAGAATTTTGCCAGAATTTTGCCAGCAAAAACCCATCATTTATTTGATGGCTTATTGATGGCTTGCCATCAAAAACCCAGCATTTTGCCAGCATTTCGCCAGCATTTTGCCAGCATTTTGCAGGTTTTTAGTTCCATATAAAAAAAACTTTTTTCCATATATTTTCCGTTAATGGCCCTTTACCTGCTGAAATTACCGGGCCAGTTGTGGCCCGGCAAAATGCCATATTTCTGTCTTTACCATTGCCAGCAAAATGCCAATAAGTTGCAGGAAATATACCAATACCACTGATTCGGATAGAATGACGGCTCTATTCATGTACTCGATCTGCACAGTCTTGTTAGCCCATAGATGGTTGTTAGAAGTCTATAAATATGCTTTGTTTTGTCATTTTTTACTGTGAATGTAATAACAATAACAAAACACAGCACATCAATGGACTTTTCAACCCATGCTGGCGGCAAGACGTGCGCAAATAAAGCAAAGGGCAATGCTGTCAAGCTGTACATTAGCAATATGCATATGCGTAATTATCAAATTCATCAGTAAAATGCAATTGAAATGCTAATCACATTTGTCGTGTAACTTATCTGGCAAGTAAAGGCAGTGGTTTTGACAGAATATCGTCATCAACGCAGTTATAGCGGGCACAACAACAATACAGTAATATATATTAAAAACAAAACAAATGTAAAGCTTCCAAACAGCAACGACTCATTACCGAAACATTACAGAAACGTACGCTTTGTTTTCAGTTGCTCACTGTTTTATTTTATTTGTACAGCGTTCTAAATTTCACACTCGAGACATGATGACCAAAGGCAGGAATGTTTCTTGTTCACTTCCCAGTAAACCTCCGTAGGATTGTCTTGATTCTGTCATTTCTCTGTTCGCATCCGCAACGTTGAGATAACGCTTCTTTTCTTTGTCCTGACGTCGTAGCCTACGGTAAGCCATTGAAACTCTCAAGTCCTCCTGCCGTTCACCTCTTGAAACATGAAAGCAAACGAGTTTTGTTGGTTTTAATTCATTATTCCATATCACACACACACACACACACACACACACACACACACACACACACACACACACACACACAACCAAACAACCAAACAAACGCAAGCATACACGCAGGCATGCAAGCAAACAGCACACGCACGCACGCACGCGCGCGCGCTCACACACACACACGCGCACACATACACGCGCGCACACACGCACACACACTCACACACACACACACACACACACACACACACATACACACACAGAGGCATTCTCACAGAGAGGACGACTTCTTGTAATCTATCATATTTTCTGAACTGACTAAAATGCCAAGCAGAAGTAAGGGGTCAACAGGAATATGTATTTTGATCTAACCTGCGAAGCTTACGTTGTCTCGGACAGCTCTCTTGCGTTTCTCTCAGGAACTGAGACCCAGGCGAGCTGCATCTTATCCAGTTGGGCAGTCAGACACTTGCACAAATCTTTGTCCTGGAGTGAATAGACACATACTCAATGTCAACATTCACAAGATGCAATTTGTTTGGTTACAAGTAAGCTTATGGTAATGCCTATGGTGCTTTTCTTTTGACAGAGACAAAACAAACTCAATCACACAAAGAAAGGAAAAAGGCAGGCACACACACACACACACACACACACACACACACACACACACACACACACACACACAACCGCGCGCGCGGGCGCACACACACACACACACACACACAACCGCGCGCGCGGGCGCACACACACACACACACACACACACACACACACACACACACACACACACACACACACACGCGCGTGCGCGCGCAGATTCTTTCTTACAGAGAGGACGACTTCTTAAAGTCTATTATATTTTGCGAACTGACTCAAACGTCCAGCAGAAGAAAGTTGAAAAAAAGACCGACAACGGAGGAAAAGAACAAGAAGATACTAGATCTAACGCCGTTGCGACGACCTGCTCACACAACTCACCACGCTTGCTTCTAGCCGGAGGAGATCGGACGCGTACTGAAATCGAAGAAGGTGCTTTGGAAATTCCTTGAAGTTGAATGCAAAACAAATAACCGGACATCTGCAGAACCACCGCGGGCCGGATTTAGTTGACAATGCGTCATCATCACGAGTGACGTCAAGATATTTCGACATTTGTTTGTACATTACGTCACTCCAAGTGAGAAAGTCATACCGCTGTGCTGTCGCAGATCTTCTTGCCAGCAATTATCCAGCATTGGCCCACTGCTGGCGTGCCAGCAAAAACCCACCTATAATTGCCAGCAAATCGCCACCTATGGCCCAATGCTGGCAAACAAGCACTGGGCCACCAATGGCGTGCCAACAGTGGGCCAATTAAGGCATTTTACTGGCCGACAATATTACTGGAATGCCAGAGATGGGCCAGTGATGGCAAGCCATAACTGGGCCTTTGTTGGCAAACCATAATTGGCCCAGTGTTGGTTTTTTTATGGCCAGCTTTACCAAACTTGCCAGCAAAAAGCCAGCAGTGGCCCAGTTCTGGCATGTTTATTGGGATTATTCCAAGTCACACGGGTATTTTGGTGGACATTTTTATCTATGCCTATACAATTTTGCCAGGAAAGACCCTTTTGTCAATCGTGGGATCTTTAACGTGCACACCCCAATGTCGTGTACACTGTTTTTAGGGTTTTTTCCACAGACAGACAACAAACCTTTTTTTTGACAGCGGGGGGGGGGGGGGGCGGGCGGGGGGGGGGGGGGCGGAACCCCCGTAACACCCTCCCCCCCCCCCCCCCCCCAGTGTTTTTTTTTTTTTAGAAATTCAAACACAATGAACGCCAGAATGTTTTGAAACACAACTGTGCAACATGCAAACCTGCTTACCCCACCCCCCCCCCCCCCCAAATGAAAATCAGGAATGCAACTGGTACTTTTCAGTAATTTCAGGCATCTTTCAGTAATCTTTTTATCGACCATAAACCAGCTCGAAAACGATTAAACGACACGTTTGAACGCGCGCTACCATGCAAAACAAGTACGAAATTGATGATAACCATGTTTAACAGCATTGTACTACACACACAGAAGCTCGATCACACACGCACACACATACCCACAAGTTAACAAAGACAAGTTTACTTTATCTAAAAAACAAGTCGCGTAAGGCGAAAATACAACATTTAGTCAAGTAGCTGTCGAACTCACAGAATGAAACTGAACGCAATGCCATTTTTCAGCAAGACCGTATACTCGTAGCATCGTCAGTCCACCGCTCATGGCAAACGCAGTGAAATTGACAAGAAGAGCGGGGTAGTAGTTGCGCTAAGAAGGATAGCACGCTTTTCTGTACCTCTCTTTGTTTTAACTTTCTGAGCGTGTTTTTAATCCAAACATATCATATCTATATGTTTTTTGAATCAGGAACCAACAAGGAATAAGAGGAAAGTGTTTTAAATTGATTTCGACAATTTAATTTTGATAATAATTTTTATATATTTAATTTTCAGAGCTTGTTTTTAATCCAAATATAACATATTTATATGTTTTTGGAATCAGAATATGATGGAAAATAAGATGAACGTAAATTTGGATCGTTTTATAAATTTTTATTTTTTTTTACAATTTTCAGATTTTTAATGACCAAAGTCATTAATTAATTTTTAAGCCACCAAGCTGAAATGCAATACCGAAGTCCGGGCTTTGTCGAAGATTACTTGACCAAAATTTCAATCAATTTGGTTGAAAAATGAGGGCGTGACAGTGCCGCCTCAACTTTCACGAAAAGCCGGATATGACGTCATCAACGACATTTATCCAAAAAATGGAAAAACATGTTCGGGGATTTCATACCCAGGAACTCTCATGTCAAATTTCATAAAGATCGGTCCAGTAGTTTAGTCTGAATCGCTCTACACACACACACACACACACACGCACATACACCACGACTCTCGTCTCGATTCCCCCCTCGATGTTAAAACATTTAGTCATAACTTGACTAAATGTAACAAGTCGCGTAAGGCGAAAATACAACATTTAGTCAAGTAGCTGTCGAACTCACAGAATGAAACTGAACGCAATGCCATTTTTCAGCAAGACCGTATACTCGCAGCATCGTCAGTCCACCGCTCATGGCAAACGCAGTGAAATTGACAAGAAGTGCGGGGTAAGTAGTTGCGCTAAGAAGGATAGCACGCTTTTCTGTACCTCTCTTTGTTTTAACTTTCTGAGCGTGTTTTTAATCCAAACATATCATATCTATATGTTTTTGGAATCAGGAACCGACAAGGAATAAGATGAAAGTGTTTTTAAATTGATTTTGACAATTTAATTTTGATAATAATTTTTTTTATATTTAATTTTCAGAGCTTGTTTTTAATCCAAATATAACATATTTATATGTTTTTGGAATCAAAAAATGATGGAGAATAAGATGAACGTAAATTTGGATCGTTTTATAAATTTTTATTTTTTTTTACAATTTTCAGATTTTTAATGACCAAAGTCATTAATTAGTTTTTAAGCCACCAAGCTGAAATGCAATACCGAAGTCCGGGCTTCGTCGAAGATTGCTTGACCAAAATTTCAATCAATTTGGTTGAAAAATGAGGGCGTGACAGTGCCGCCTCAACTTTCACGAAAAGCCAGATATGACGTCATCAAAGACATTTATCAAAAAAAATGAAAAAAATATATTCGGGGATTTCATACCCAGGAACTCTCATGTCAAATTTCATAAAGATCGGTCCAGTAGTTTAGTCTGAATCGCTCTACACACACACACACACACACACAGAAACACGCACATACACCACGACCCTCGTCTCGATTCCCCCCTCGATGTTAAAACATTTAGTCATAACTTGACTAAATGTAAAAACCACCACACACAGTATTCAGGGGCGGAGCAAGAGAGTCAGAGGGGGGTGTCACAAAGATGTGAGTAGCATATTTGTGAGGTGAAACCACGTCGTGTTTTTAACCTCCCTAAATGTTGTACAGGCGAGGCGAAGATACTGGAGAGCGTTAGTCTCGTGTTTTGGGTGTTCCACGCAAAACTGGCTTTTGCTTGAGATGAGCTGTGTTTGAGACATGTAGCTGGTCTGGGGTAAATAACGTCACAGCGTTTGAGATTTTCAACCGGGAAGGTTGTCGGCGCGTGTCAGACTTGTTCTGGGAACAAGTACTCTTTCAAGAGACGGGTCTCTTAAGGAGTTTCCATGAGGGATTTCCATGGCGTGTAAGGGAGGGTCCTTACACGGGAGAAGCGCGGGACGATGGTGGCGAGCAAGGGACCACATCGGCGCAGATGACTAGACGAGTGGAGTCTTCATCGATACCGGTCGTAGCCGACGACGGTTGTTTTCGCAAATGGCGGAAGGGTTTCTCGGGGAGAAACGTGAAAGGGGTGTGTTGGCACCTACGGTGAAAGGTGTGTGTTGGCACCTACGGTGAAAGGTGTGTGTTGGCACCTACGGTGAAAGGTGTGTGTTGGCACCTACAATGAGAGTTTTGGGAATTCATTATTCTACGAGGATTCAGCGATACAAGGAAGTAAACTGGCGACATGCAGTGAGCCGTGATTCGAACTCGTGAGTGTCTGTCGGTGCCTTCTGTTGTGCGTTAATCTATATTTGAGGAAGTATCTTTATAATATGTATTTACATGCATTGAGTGAAAGCAAAGAGGTTGTGTGAACTGTGTGTCGAAAAGTTGATTTGTATTGATGTGTTTGAAGTGAAGAAGTATGTTGTTTTTGGCTCACGTAAGTGTAGCCTATGCGATGATAAACTTTGTCTGTCTGTGCGTGCGTGCGTGCGTATGTATGTGTGTATGTCTGTGGTAGAAACTTTAACATTTCCGAGTCTATGGATTACGTCAGTCTCGGTCAAAAGTGTTCGACGTGTGTGATAGAAACTATTTGAAGACGTCACATTATGACGTAAGAGGGTTAGACGTCACGCAAAGGAATTACTGAAAGTCTCGGTCATTGTTATTGTGAGCGGGCCGAGACTTCTTGGCAGATCCAGGGTCTCGCTTTCTTGCATATATATATAGTTTCACCTATGCTTACTGTGTGTGTGTGTGTGTGTGTGTGTGTGTGTGTGTGTGTGTGTGTGTGTGTGTGTGTGTGTGTGTGTGTGTGTGTGTATGTGTGTGTGTGTGTGTGTGTATGTGTGACGGAGTGATTGAGTTTGTGTTACTGTTTGTCGATTTCTTACGTGAGCCTTGAAGGCTTCGCCTCTTGTTGGTTGAGGAAATAATAAGCCTGCATCCTCCCAAATTCTGTTATTGAAGTGTTTGGTGTGAAAAGGGTAGAGACAGTGCAATATGGCAGAACACGTACATTTATTTCACATGCAAACCACTTTATGACAGGGGGGAGGGGGGTTACAACCTTGGGTCCAGGGGTTGGGGGGTCTGGGGGGCAAAGCCCCCTTGCAGCTGAAGAATTTTAGCTATTTTATAAACAATTATTTTGTGGCTTATCCTTGATTTTAAACATGATCAACTGCTGTCAGCAGCCACTCATTATTTCTTTTAAAGTTAGTATTAAATAATGGCAATTTATCTTCATTGATATCTGCTCCCGACAACAACAAATTCACAGACAGAAAATGCTTTTAGTTTTTTTTCCACAGACAGACAACAATTCTTTTTTTTGACAGCGGGGGGGGGGGGGGGGGGGGGGGGGTGGGCGGAACCCCCGTAACATCCCCCCCCCCCCCCGACTATTTACAGTCAAGGTGCATGTGAATAAAACCACCTTTTAGATTCTGTCACATCAGACATCCTGCATTAAATCCACTGATGATAACACTCTCCAGCAGCTACCTTTTATTTTAGAAGACCGAATCATTTATTTCATTAAAACATTTTCTTGTAAGTTTTTTTTTATTCAAAGTGATCTTTGCAATATTGGAGAAATATTAATGGAGATCAGTTTTAGACTCAGAAAGACTTGAATTTCGGCAACAGCGCAAGTCACTGATGAGCGCGACCATAGACCTACATCTTTGTCTCTGGTGCGACTGACCGTAGCGAGAGATCGGTTCGCAGGTCTGAGAGATTCTGTCAAAGTAGAGACCTAGGTCAAATAAACTCGATGCGAAGCAGGCTCATGTTTTGCCAAGCATAGTTTGGTGTTTTTGTTTGTTTCCATGTTCATTTGTGTATTGCATTTTGTTAAAACTAATGCTGCGTCAACACTGTATGATATCTATAAATATAATACTTAAAAAAACACCACAGGAAAACGAAAACTTTTTTTACGCGTCAAAATGAGAATGTCAAAATTGACACATCAACTGTGTAGAAATACGATATTGGCACTAATTACGACAACAAATTCAAAATTTGTGACAATATTGAGGCATTTCTGTATTAAAATAACACATTATGGAATAGAAAATAGATTATTTGGTCAAAATTCCAGGTAGTACTGCCACCTTAAAGTAGATTTAAAAAAAAATAATATTATTTTGTAATTTTTTTTAATTTAAATTGTTTAAATTTTTTTGGTGTGAAAGAAACTTCTTGAGGTGTGACTCTAAACACATGCCCCCTAAAAAAACAAGGTTTTTGTAAAAAATAATAATTTTTAAATGAATAAAAATTGATTTCGGCAACTGTTTGTGACTGACACTGGGCGATTATCCCCCCCCCCCCCCGCCCCCCCCGCCCCCCCGCCCCCTTATGTTGCCAAGGTTTCCCTTTTAAACATTAACTAGTATGTTGGGCTTTGTTAATGCCACTTTTCTCTACATCCAACACGCTTGGTACCTTGCAACAGCTGTATTGAAATTAAGAACTATTTATGAACATTACCAAGGTTTTTCTGTCAAAAACCTTACATAACACTAATGTGGAACATTGCCCTAGTTTCACTTTTACAACCTACATGATATTCGGGACACTAGTCTGGAACATTGCCCTAGTTTTACTTTCACAACCTACATGATATTCGGGACACTAGTCTGGAACATTGCCCTAGTTTCACTTTCACAACCTAGATGATATTCGGGACACTAGTCTGGAACATTACCCTAGTTTCACTTTTACAACCTACATGATATTCGGGACACTAGTCTGGAACATTACCCTAGTTTTACTTTCACAACCTAGATGATATTCGGGACACTAGTCTGGAACATTGCCCTAGTTTCACTTTCACAACCTAGATGATATTCGGGACACTAGTCTGGAACATTGCCCAAGTTTCACTTTCACAACCTAGATGATATTCTTGACACTAGTCTGGAACATTACCCTAGTTTTACTTTCACAACCTAGATGATATTCGGGACACTAGTCTGGAACATTGCCCTAGTTTCACTTTCACAACCTCGATGATATTCGGGACACTAGTCTGGAACATTGCCCTAGTTTCACTTTCACAACCTAGATGATATTCGGGACACTAGTCTGGAACATTGCCCAAGTTTCACTTTCACAACCTAGATGATATTCGGGACACTAGTCTGGAACATTGCCCTAGTTTCACTTTCAAAACCTAGATGATATTCGGGACACTAGTCTGGAACATTCCCTAGAAATCGCGGTTATGGTGTTTATAGTTGAAGGGGTATAACTAGTGCTTTTTGTAATACAAAGAGTTTGTCAGGAGTTGTTTAACTTTGAGAGTGGAAACTTTTAACAGTTCAGTAAAATTCCATGGTTAGTCACGGGCGGGTCAAACTGGGTTCGCAGCACGTGAGTTTACAACTGTGCGAGTTGTTCACGTTATAATCGCAACCGCCTGATTTTGTGAGTTGTGATTGTAAACTGCCTGACAATTGAAAGTCATTCGACCTGGGCTCTCGGATGAGAAAACCTGCTCTTGCTTTTGATGTCAACTTTGGAACCGGGAAACATTGCCGGGATGACTTGGAATGTTGTATGGGTGCCGCCATATTGGAAGATGAGGTACTTTGCTAGTTTTGTGTGAACTTGAACATTTCTTTTGTATGCGCGGACATGACTTGTGTACTTGAATAATTTCGGAATTGTATAATTTTCTTGTGCTCGGTTGGTGTGTTTTTGAATATTGTTAGTTGTTACAGTAGGGTGTTATATTTTGTAACAGGCCGCCCCAGTCTGACTTGTGCGGGGTGATGCCAGTGTGGCGAGGGTGCGATGGAGGCCGTAAGGTTGAAGGCTAGCTACATCGTCACCTCTACATAACGTAAAAGTTATGTTTTGTTTATTTGCTTTCTTGTCCTTGTAAATATGTTATGACGTTGACAATGAATGAATGAGTTTCAAAAGGTCATGAATTGATTATTGTAAGCAAGAAAATATTTGAGAATTTGAGGAATGAGTTGATAATTGCTATGTCAGAAAGAAACCAATTTGTATGTTCTAATTAAACCATTGGCTATTGTTTGGAAAGAATGAGTTGGTGAAAGACTACAAATTCTTCTAATCTTCTCTCTGCTTTCCTAAACTTCTGAGCGGGAGTCAGATGATTGACTGTGTGTGTGTGTGTGTGCACATATAAAGAATCTGGAAGGAGATTAATAAGGATAACTACGGATCTTCTTTATTTCAAATCTCTTACATTGGCGAGCTTGCGGTTGTATTAATTGGAAAATTTTTGAAGATTAATTATTTTTTTTTGGTGCGTTCCCTTGAGTGCAGTTAGGCTTATTTTATATTATTGACTTGTAGTGCTGAAGTACTAGTGTTGTTTGGTTTTGCGCAGATGCTGATGCATGCAGTCTGGAGGATGGACATCCTTGTCATCTGTCTGTGAAGGGAGCTCCTTGGTCTGTGGACGGATGCATCCTGTGTCTGACTGAACGACATATTTTGGACAGGAGTGAGTCATTTGCTTATCTGACACTCAAGTTAACATTCTATATATTTTTGAGAATAATTTGTCTCTCTGAGTGTTGGTTCTTGCTTGTGAGTAGGTTATTTTTTTCCCCCCTACTTTACATGAAGCGCCCTGTAGGTTAGTTTTACCTACAAGTGAATAATACATGACACATCATTTTTCCCTTTTACGTGTACACAGTTTGTAAATAGTTGTGGGTCAGCAATGCCTTGATTCATAAGTGTATGGGAATGGGGGGTATGTCTAGTTCCTAGGCCAAGATTTTGGGCGGAACCTAGTTTAAAATGAATTGATTATTGTAAGCAAGGAAATATTTGAGAATTTGAGGAATGAGTTGATAATTGCTATGTCAGAAAGAAACCAATTTGTATGTTCTAATTAAACCATTGGCTATTGTTTGGAAAGAATGAGTTGGTGAAAGACTACAAATTCTTCTAATCTTCTCTCTGCTTTCCTAAACTTCTGAGCGGGAGTCAGATGATTGACTGTGTGTGTGTGTGTGCACATATAAAGAATCTGGAAGGAGATTAATAAGGATAACTACGGATCTTCTTTATTTCGAATCTCTTACATTGGGACAGAACTGGGAAAACATGGGTTGACTGTGAGACCGTCGAAAGTAGAGGCAGGGTTTGACTCTATTGAGTTTTTGGGTCACATAGTTGGGGAAAGTAGCATGCGTCCAGTTCCCTCCAAAGTGTCCAAAATCTTGAATGTCTCTGTCCCAACCACAAAGAAACAAGTCCGGTCATTGGTAGGGCTCATCAGTTTCTATAGGCGCTATGTCCCAAGCTTCGCGTCTATTGTGTCCCCCCTGGTAGAACTCACAAAGAAGAACCAACCAACCAAAGTTCGTTGGTCAAAAGAGTGTCAGATGGCTTTTGACAGGGTCAAAGAAATTTTGTCGTCTGAACCACTGGTGAGATTGCCAGACTTTTCCAGGCCGTTCACAGTGCGGTCGGATGCATCCTCCACGGGGATTGGAGCAGCCCTGATGCAGCCTGATGATGACGACGTCCTTCATCCAGTTCTGTATGCCAGCAGGAAACTGCTGGAAAGAGAAACCAGATACTCTACTGTGGAGAGAGAGTGCCTAGCGTTGGTGTGGGCAGTTGACAAATTCCATCGCTACTTGTTTGGCTCACATTTCTTTGTTGAGACTGATCACAGACCGTTGACGTACTTACGACAGTCCAAAACTGCCAACGGCCGACTGTTGCGATGGGCTCTGTCTCTCCAAGAGTATTCATTCACAGTAGTGCCAATTCCTGGAGTCAGGAATTTTGAGGCTGATGTGTTGTCACGCTTGACGAAGTGAATGGAACATGATGGTTGAAAGGACAGTGAAAAGACTTTCTGCAATCAACAAGGACAATACTTTTTGTGCTGTGAGTGTTGATATGCTGTGTATGTGTTAAGAACTAATTTAATTTTGTTCTTGTTTTTTTTTCACATTGTGATTATTTTTTTAATCTGGCTGGAAAAATTTATTTGGATATTTTTGATGCTAGTACCATTTTGTGTTGTAGTCGAGGTTTACTGTATTGAGTTTAGCGGGGGCTACTCAAACTTTGTTGGCGATCTTTGGTACCAAGAACGTCAATGTTATTGCATTCAGTAATAGGCGAAAATTGCTGAATGTCCATGAGTATAACTATTGTGGATTAACACAGTGGGTGATTATCTACACGGCGGCGTAAGTGTGGTTTATTATGCTTGCCATTGTTGCTCATGTTTAAGGACAGCCTCGTGGCTTTCGTCACTTTTTTGGTGGATGGCACTGTCTTTTGGTTGTAAACTGATTGCACTCTTTGGGAACGGACAGAGTATTTAATAAATGTTTTCCTTATGCTTTGATTATTTATTAATCTATTTGTGTTTTTTTTTTATATATATGTATTTAAAAAAATTGTCTTGTTACTGGAATACTTATACTTGTACAGTTTTTGAAGAAAAAAAAAATGTTCATTTTGGGTTCACATTTTTTTTTAATCGGGGAAAGGGGTGATGTAATGAATGGCGGTTATGGTGTTTATAGTTGAAGGGGTATAACTAGTGCTTTTTGTAATACAAAGAGTTTGTCAGGAGTTGTTTAACTTTGAGAGTGGAAACTTTTAACAGTTCAGTAAAATTCCATGGTTAGTCACGGGCGGGTCAAACTGGGTTCGCAGCACGTGAGTTTACAACTGTGCGAGTTGTTCACGTTATAATCGCAACCGCCTGATTTTGTGAGTTGTGATTGTAAACTGCCTGACAATTGAAAGTCATTCGACCTGGGCTCTCGGATGAGAAAACCTGCTCTTGCTTTTGATGTCAACTTTGGAACCGGGAAACATTGCCGGGATGACTTGGAATGTTGTATGGGTGCCGCCATATTGGAAGATGAGGTACTTTGCTAGTTTTGTGTGAACTTGAACATTTCTTTTGTATGCGCGGACATGACTTGTGTACTTGAATAATTTCGGAATTGTATAATTTTCTTGTGCTCGGTTGGTGTGTTTTTGAATATTGTTAGTTGTTACAGTAGGGTGTTATATTTTGTAACAGGCCGCCCCAGTCTGACTTGTGCGGGGTGATGCCAGTGTGGCGAGGGTGCGATGGAGGCCGTAAGGTTGAAGGCTAGCTACATCGTCACCTCTACATAACGTAAAAGTTATGTTTTGTTTATTTGCTTTCTTGTCCTTGTAAATATGTTATGACGTTGACAATGAATGAATGAGTTTCAAAAGGTCATGAATTGATTATTGTAAGCAAGGAAATATTTGAGAATTTGAGGAATGAGTTGATAATTGCTATGTCAGAAAGAAACCAATTTGTATGTTCTAATTAAACCATTGGCTATTGTTTGGAAAGAATGAGTTGGTGAAAGACTACAAATTCTTCTAATCTTCTCTCTGCTTTCCTAAACTTCTGAGCGGGAGTCAGATGATTGACTGTGTGTGTGTGTGTGCACATATAAAGAATCTGGAAGGAGATTAATAAGGATAACTACGGATCTTCTTTATTTCAAATCTCTTACACTAGTCTGGAATATTCCCTAGATTCCCTTTCAAAACGTCGATGGGATTTGGAACACTTCTTCTGCTTCTTCTTCTGAGTTTGTGGGCTGAAACTCCCACGTACACTCGTGTTTTTGCACGAGTGGAATTTTACGTGTATGACCGTTTTTACCCCGCCATTTAGGCAGCCATACGCCGCTTTCGGAGGACGCATGCTGGGTATTTTCGTGTTTCTATAACCCACCGAACTCTGACATGGATTACAGGATCTTTTCCGTGTGCACTTGGTCTTGTGCTTGCGTGTACACACGAAGGGGTATAAGCCACTAGCAGGTCTGCACATAAGTTGACCTGGGAGATCCGAAAAATCTCCACACTTAACCCACCAGGCGGCCGCGGCCGGGATTCGAACCCTCGACCTTCCGATTAAGAGGCCGGCGTCTTACCACCCCGCCACTGCGCCCGTCATTTGGGACACTAGTCTTGAACATTCCCTAGATTCCCTTTCAAAACCTCGATGGGTGACACTAGTCTGGAACATCACCCTGACTGGACGATTCACTTGAATCTGACTGTGAATCGGACTAACTTATCCTTGACTTTCTTACTCCAAAAACAGTCTAAGATTGTGTGCGTGCATAAGTGTGTGTGTGTGTGTGTGTGTGTGTGTGTGTGTGTGTGTGTGTGTTTGTGTGTGTGTGTTTGTGTGTGTATGTGTGTGTGTATGTGTGTGTGTATGTGTGTGTGTATGTGTGCGTGTGCGCGTGTATGTGTGTGCGTGTGTGTGTGTCTGTGTGTGTGTGTGTGGGTGGGGGGGACACTAGTCTTGAACATTCCCTAGCTTCCCTTTCAAAACCTCACCGGGGTTGGTCTGCAGGATGATGGTGACAAAGAGCTCTTCTCCCACGTTGACAGTTTGTGCGGCAGCCAGAGTAGAAACCCCAGTGGAGTCAAAGATGTCAAACACCAGCAGTGATCCTTCCCCGTCCCCCGTTCCATCGTCCAGGTTACTGCCAGAATAGATCCAGGAATGGTTACTTTCGAGCCTCAGTAATGGTTTATTTCAGGAATGGTTTATTTCAGGAATGGTTTATTTCAGGAATGGTTTATTTCAGGAATGGTTTATTTCAGGAATGGTTTATTTCAGGATTCATGAATGAATTATTTCAGGATAAAGGGATGATTTATATCAGGATTTGCAGGGAATTATTGATTTCAAGATTCTAGCATGGTTTAAATCAGGATTCATGAATGAATTATTTCAGGATAAAGGGATGATTTATATCAGGATTTGCAGGGAATTATTGGTTTCAAGATTCTAGCATGGTTTATTTCAGTATTCCTGAATGCATTGTTTCAGCATCAAGGAATGATTTATATCAGGCTTGATAAATGGTGGATTTCAGGATTGAGGTATAATTGATTTCAAGATTCTGGCATGGTTTATTTCAGTATTTATGAATGTACTGTTGCAGGATCAAGAAATGATCTACATCAGACCTCAGGAATCATCTATAGTACAGGGTTAAACATTATTTATTTCAGGATTCAGGAATGCATTTTTTCAGGATGAAAGAATTATCTATTTTTCGGGATTCAGGAAAAATGTATTCCAGGATAAAGGAATGATTTGTTTCAGGATTGAGGAATTATTTATCTGAGGCTTCATGAACGTAATTTTT